>NC_068397.1:30737097-31037097 GCF_023724105.1 Carassius gibelio
GCCTCAGGACTCCATTCCTCTGCCTTCGCCTTGTACATCCCTCCGTCCCTCTGGCTCCACCTCCATCCTCAGTCGCTCTGGCTCCGCAGCTGTCTTCCGGTGCCCGCCTCCACCTTGGTGGCCTGAGCCTTCTGCTCCGCCTTGGCCCTCTGGATCCTCAGCATCACCCTGGCCCTGCGGCTGCTCTGCTCCATCTTGGGCTCCTCATCCACTGGCCTCCACCTCATCTTCATCAGTCACCCCCCTGGTGTTGTCAGCTCCTCCACCATGGCTTATCTCTCCGTCGACTCCACCGTGGGTCAACATCCTGGCTGGCATCTGGAGCACCATCTGGCTCCTCCTGCTCTGGGCTCCTCCCTGTCTCCTCCCTCTATCCACTCCACCCTGGTATTATGCTCCATGCTTCTTCTCCATTGCCTGCCCCTTGTCTGCCCCACCCTCCCTCCTGGACTATGTCTCAGAGTGAGGACACACAGTTCTGGGAGGGGGCGAACTGTCAAATTCATGGACTTCTGTTCCTTTTGTGTTTTCCCTATTTGGTCACCTTCCTAGTTTAGTTAATTGACCCCACCTGTTCCCATTCTTCAGATTACTTTTCTTTTGTTTAAATACCCTGTCTGTTTAGTTCCTGTTTGTCCGCTATTGTTGTATGACAACCCGATTTGGATTTATGCTTGGATGTGCCTTTTTTCTCCCGTGTATTTTAAAAAGCCTTATTTGTTATCTCCTTCAATGTGCGCTTTATTTACACTCCAGCACATATCACAGTTGAATCCTACAAAAATATTTTATTCTCACTATACAAATCAGTTTTATGATAAACTAATGGGAACAAATTCATTGCCCAGAGGAAGAAAAATGTACAGGCAATACTGATGCACATCTACACCTCTAAATTTAAGTTGTTTTGAAAAAGTATCCAAGTGTAAGTTCTTGATCATTTCTTACTGAAGGATAAAGATATATGGTGTCTGGTAATCTGTTTGCATAAAATATCCTGTTAGACAAATGACTGTTAGCTTATTTTACAGGCCAAAACAGCCACAGTCCTTGGAACAAGAGGAAAAGAAATGAAAACAGAAGTAGAGGAACTTTTTCACAGACTTCAACTTGAAGCCAAGTTCAACGATAAACTGAGAGCTTCAGATGTTCTTCAGATAACTGCACATTCATTACAGTCCCATGGGTCTTGTGCTGAGGATCAGCTGGTACATATGTTCTTACAGAAGCTACTGATGATTAACTATAAAGCAAGAAGTATCACTGTTACAAAGACTAGTGAGCATCACAAAAAGAATCAACAAAAATCCAAACAATCATCTGCAGAAAATGCTGATGTGTTTAGTAAACTTTTTGATTGTCCATCTTTGTCTGAAGAAAGCAAGAGAAGCACAGACCCGATTCACCCGATGGATGTTCAGATGGCTGTGTTTCATTGTGCTGATGGTTTCCTGAAGCAGCTGATGGTCACTAAACTATCTCAGTGTCAGTATGCTCTACCTCTGCTTGTTCCTGATCCATTCACACAACAGATTGAGTTTCATCTCTGGACATTCAGAGAAATTAACCAGAGCTGGAAGATAAAAAACAATAACAATGAAACTATCAGTCAAAACCAACCGGTCTGGAAGGCAGAAACTCCAATGGTGTTCTTCTTCAGGTTTGGCTCTGTGTCCTCATCCAAGTCTCAGCTGATCAACAATCTGATCAATGAGAAACACCACACGTTCTTCCACAGACACTGCCCTGGCAGCAGCAGAACCAGAGTCCTGATGGATGGAGTGGTGGAGATCGCCTGGTTCTGTCCTTCTGGGACACAAGATGATAAATTCACCAACCGTGTTGCCTTCTGTAATCTACACGGTGATGCAGGAGAACATGAGAAACAGCTGGATATAATGACTAACATGGCGTCAGTCAATGTGGTTGTTTTACCAACACTGGACAGGAATGACAAAAGAATGACAAAAATCCAAAACCTCTACAAGGATCCAAAGCCACTGATTTGCCTTGTTCCTGAGAATGATTCAGCTCTCACTGAGATGGGAAGCGGAAAATATAGAATTGGTTTGAAAGACAGAGGTGACGCAGAGGTGTCTGAAGATCTCAGAAAAGCTATTACAAATTGTCTCTCAGAATCATCTTCCACTTTCAGACTTGAAGATGTGTCCAAACACTCAGACATTAGAGTAGATGAGGAAGATGATGATGACTGCAGGACAGCAAAGGATGCGGCACAACAAATGATCGGTTTCCTAGAGAAGAAAGATCTGACAGAAATCAAAGAATCCTTACTGCCTCATCAGGGCAAACTGTGGCATCAGTGGTGTAAGATGAATAAAGAGCTAAATCGACCTCAAGGGGATCACCCAGAAATGGAAATTAGTAAAAAAAAAGATGAGATGATGAAAATCCGTGAAGAGCAGCATGAAGCTCCCATCAGTGAGTTTATAAATGTATTCATGAAAGAAATGAACTCACATGTTACAAATAAGTCAATGTTTTTCCTCAAGTGGCTCAGAATCCTCCTGGATGAACATACCTCAGCTGATCTTTCTGATCTACTTCACGACTACAATAAAACATGGACAGAAGTCTCTAAACTAAGTAAGAGCAGTAGCAGTAATAAATCTGTGGAACTGTTGCCTAAACAAACAGAACTTTTGGATTTATCAAAGAAACTTCAAGAAGCAACCTTTGGTTTGGAGCACATCATGAGGGAGATCGGTCAGATCTATGAATCATGTTCATCTGTGAAGAAGAACAAGAAAGACCTGCAGATTCACTTCTCTTCTCTCCCGAGTCTCGCAGCAGAGATGATGATCTCTGGATTTCCACTGGAGCTGATGGATGGAGATGCTGCTCATGTTCCTCTGGTCTGGATCTCTGCTTTTCTAGATCAACTCATCAAGAAACTGGGAGACCAGAGAGTCTTTGTGCTGTCAGTCTTAGGGATTCAGAGCTCTGGGAAATCCACCATAATGAATGCCATGTTTGGACTCCAGTTTGCCTTCAGTGCTGGAAGAACAACCAGAGGAGCTTTCATGCAGCTGGTCAAAGTGTCAGATGGGATGAAAACACAGATAAACAGTGGGTCGGACGAGATGAAAACACAGATAAACAGTGGGTCAGTCGAGATGAAAACACCGATAAACAGTGGGTCAGACCAGATGAAAACACCGATAAACAGTGGGTCAGACGAGATGAAAACACCGATAAACAGTGGGTCAGTCGAGATGAAAACACCGATAAACAGTGGGTCAGTCGAGATGAAAAAACAGAAAGACATTGACTATATTCTGGTCATTGATACTGAAGGTCTTCATGGTCTAGAACTGACCGGAAGATCAACAAGAGATCATGACAATGAATTGGCCACATTTGTTGTTGGTCTTGGAAATCTGACATTAGTCAACATCTTTGGAGAAAACCCATCTGAGATGCAGGACATTCTCCAGATTGTGGTTCAGGCCTTCATGAGGATGAAGGAGGTCAGACTGACTCCCAGCTGTGTGTTTGTGCATCAGAACGTTGCAGACGTCACAGAAGGAGAGAAAAACATGGAGGGAAGGAGACGACTGCAGGAGACACTGGATAAGATGACAAAACTCGCTGCTGAAAATGAAGTCTGTGATGCTGAGCGATTTAGTGACGTCATTGCATTCGATGTACAGAAAGATGTGAAACTCTGGGAAGGCAGTCCACCAATGGCACCACCAAACCCTTCATATTGTGAAAACATTCAAGACCTTAAGAAAACTATTCTCTCTCATGTCTCAGAAACAAATGGCATGATGCTGACAGACATAAAATGTCACATTACAAATCTCTGGGAGGCTTTGCTGAAGGAACGCTTTGTGTTCAGCTTCAAAAATGCCCTGGAGATCGCCACATACAGGAAACTGGAGACAGAATACAGTAAGTGGACCTGGAGTCTTCGGAAGGCCATGCTGGAAATTGAAAACAAACTACAGAACCAAATAGAAAATGAAGCAATCAGTGAGGTTGAGGAAACAGATCTTCAAGAAGAACTAAATGTAAAAAGTGCAGAAGTTAAAAAATCAATGACAGAATTCTTTGAGAGAGACACCAATGCCAATATACTGATTCAGTGGAAAACATCGTTCGAAATAAAGGTTTCACACATACAGGAAAACATTGTTAGAGAAACGCTGAAGAAACTGAATGTGGTGCTTAAACGGCGAGACCTGAAGAAAAAGATCGACGCTCAGAAAACACAAAATGAAAACACTCTCCTTGAGAAAGCCAAAGATCTTGCCTTAACTCTCAAAGACAAAGCACATGATGATCAAATCCTGCAAACAGAGTTTGATTCATTTTGGAAATATTGTGTGAGTGAGATTACCAAAGACACACCTCGAGTCCAAGACATTGACATCTTAAAAGACATGAAGGAGGTCCTCAGTGACCATGAATGTTTTTCAGACCTCGAGACAAAAAGCAAAAAGTGCAATATTTTAAAATTGTCAAGCTATTCAGAGTATATTCAGCTTTATATAGTTGAAAAAGTATTTCAAATTTTTGGTTATTCTAACGAATATGATGCCCAAATCTACAAACTCATTACAGACATTGTTGAGCAAGTATATAAAATGATAATGTCATATAACATTGCAAAGATGGGCTACAATAAAACTTACATTCAAGAACTCACTGGTTTCATCAGAGCAAAGATAGCAGAACATGAGGAAAAAGAAACTACGAGGTATACGTTCAAGAAACACTTCTTTAGTGATTTGGTATTTGCCATATTTAATAAAGAACAAAAGACTTTTGTGAAACAACACAACATTTTCAAGGAAGCCAATGACCCTGTTCTGTATCTTGCAAGAAAGAGAGAAGAATATTACAGCATTTTCCAGAAATACTGTCAGGGAGCAACATCAGCAACCATTATAGGAGAGATCATCTGTAACAAACTCAAAGATCCCATTGAGCAGAGCGTCTACAAAAACACTGCCCTGAATTTGGCAGATGACATGAGATCAAACTGTGAATCACTGAATGGAAACAGATCCAAACTTGAGAAACACATCCTGAAGAGACTGGCCCAAAAGGAGGACTTTAAGGCATTCATAACCTACATTCATGATCCCAAAAAACACTTCAAGAGTTTCATCAGAGATGAAATCAGATGGTACATAAATATCTTCAACATCAGTGTCCTGCCCAAGATGAAAGATGATTTAAGACAGAAAGAGAATCAGATCATAGCAGCGGTGAACCGAGCATCTGAAGCAGTCGATGAAAACAGAGGAGATGCTGATCTGTGGTTGAAGAAATTCACACAGAGTTTATCAGATGTGCTGATATTCTCTGAAAAGGATCTTCAAGGAGTGAGTCGTGATGATATTGATGTAAAACTCCTAGCAGATGTCATAACAAAACAACTTCCTTCTATAATATCTGACATTAGCAGTGAATTCAGTACAAAATCTTTTCTAAAGAAGCTGGAATATAAAAACAGGCCCAATGAGATTCTATATGAACACCTCTGTACATGTTGTTGGGTTCAGTGTCCGTTCTGTAAAGCCATCTGCACCAACACAGCAGAAGACCACGACACAAAACACATCATCCCTTTCCATCGTCCTGATGGACTGAGTGGGTGGCATTATAGAGGAACACAAACTCTCACTCCAGACTTTTGCACAACTTTAGTGGCAAGTACTAAGAGTTTTCACCCATCTCATAAATCTGGAAAAGAATCCATTCCATATAAAGATTACACATCAGCTGGAGGTGTTTATGCTGAATGGAGCATCACCCCTGACCTCTCCGAGCTCTCATACTGGAAGTGGTTTGTGTGCAGATTCCAGAAAGAGCTGGAAGAATACTACAAGATGAAGTTTCAAGATCAGGGTGAGATCCCGAATGAATGGAGAAACCACACAAAACAGGACGCTATTGAGAGTTTGGACAAATACTTCTGAACAAGCATAATAAACAAATTAATGATTCTTTTTAGTCTTCTGAATAATAGTTTAGTTGCAGAAAATCTTGACTGTTAGTGTTAGGTCATAAAAGCTAACAAGTTTGAACTATATACTCTGTAATATAAAAGTTTTTACTAATCATTAAATGCAAGTAAATCACTTTATTATATGCAAGTAACTTCTTTATTAATACATAATATTTTAATTTTTGCTTTTGAAAACAATGGAAATGTTTTCACTTTTTTGAAACTTCAAGAGGATCTTTTTCTTATCTCATTGTTATTAGCAATAATGATTAAAATTTATACAAAATACTTATGTTTGACAAAATATGTGACCCTGGAGCACAAAACCAGTCATAAGGGTAAATTTGTCGAAATTTAGATTTATAAATCATCTGGAAGTTGAATAAATAAGTTGATGTATGGTTTCTTAAGAGGACAATATTTTAATATCATGGAATCTGAGGGAGCAAAAAAATCGAAATTTTGAGAAAATCATCTTTAAAGTTGTTCAAATGAAGTTCTTTGCAATGCATATTACTAATCAAAAATTACGTTTTTATATATTAGCAATAGGATATTTAGAAAATATCTTCATGGAACATGATCTTAATATCCTAATGATTTATATCCAGTAATTTTGACCAATACAATATATATATATTTGGCTATTGCTTCAAACATGCCCCAGCGACTTAAGACTGGTTTTGTGCTCCAGGGTCACATACGTGTTAAAAACTGCAGTAAACAAGTCATCTCTGGCTTTTTATATTCAGCTATTAATTACATGCAGTACAGGTCTGGAAGTTTCTGAGTAAGATTATTTTGCCACTTTATTATGACTGTTATGCCTAACATTAAGGACTAAATATTATTGCATGTCTTATTTCACTTATGATATAAAATAACACTCCAATGTGTTGGAGGTCCAGTGGCGTAATCACTTTTGTGTTACCTCTATTGTGTATTGTGGTATGGCTCTTTTTGGTGTCTCTCTCTCTCTCTCTGGCTCCTCCCACTCTGGCTGATTGCCCTTTCCAGCTACACCAATTTTACATTTTTTTGTTGGAGAATTATGTATATTCTCAGAGCTGTTAATAAAACCTGGTAAAGCGTTCTCGTTGTAGTTGTTGTTATGCTGTGGCAGGTGCTTGGGCAAATGCTCTTCCCAAACCTTAATATTGTGACGTTACCTTTAAACCCCTAGACACTTAAGATGTAACAAATGTATTTCATGATTCTGAATAAACATTAGATTTAAATTCTTTCAAGTGCATTGTTTGCCTTATTACAGATCACATACAGAACACACTTGGTATTAATGATTTAAATCGAATCACAGATTGCTCTTGACCACATTAAAATCCAGGTGTAAAAATCAAATTTCTAGTTTTTTAATGTGAGCCTGTGATATTAACTACTAAAACTACAAAAAATTAAGGTGTGAATGGAAATGTTTTTTGTTATCCATTCATAAACTCAACATCAACACTGTTATTGAACTTAATCCACTCAAGTTGATTCGAACTGACTAAACAATTACACTATTGTCGTCTCTAGTGATATTCATTAATCTTAATGAAATCTTATTTATATGAATATGAGGATTATATAGTTTTTTTTTTATTTTTTACTTTTTAGTGTTTAATCCCATTTAATCCATCAAGATGCAATCTATTTAGAAGGCTATAAGCTCTACAGAGGTTGCATTTCATAAAAGTAATCATCATTGCAAAGAAAGAATTTACAGTAATCATGCCTATACCAACAATTAATAAGACATCCACAATAACGTATGTGGCCAAATAAATGCAATCTCCTGATCTAGATTGAATTTAATGCAAGACAAAATGTTCTCTTTAAATCTGGACTCTGACCAGGCCAATACGGCAGTCTGATTTAATTATTATGATTTTTACACTGTTAAAACAAATCCGGTAAATTTACAGTAAGAAAACGGCAGCTGTGGTTGCCAGAATTCTACCGTAAAAAATACAGTAACAACGTTTAAGGTTTTTACGGTTTTACCTTTAATTTACAGTTAAATACTGCAACTGCATTAACTGATATAATTTTACAACCTATTGAAGTACTTTACTCTGTTTTGTACTTTTTTAATACACGGATAACCACCAACGGCAGCAGGTGATGAGAAAGTCACAAATGTGATGAAAAAAATCCCATCACAAACAGCTTTTAAATAACAACATTCAGAGAAGGTGCACAGTGTGATTCACACAAGCACTAAACACCATCATGGTGAGACTCATTAAACTACATTAAACACTAAACAACATGCTATATAACATACAACCCTAATAAACATAACAGAAGAAAAAAAGGAAAAAAAAAACATCAAATTCAAACAAAATTTGTAAAGCAATGCAGAGAATTCTGGGAACGTCAGTTAACGGGTTTTCCTTGTAAATTTTACAGGAAATTACCGCTTTAACAAGTTTGTACTGTAGCATTTTTAATTTTTTTTATAGTGTATAAAATATTATTATATAAGATTATATAAGTGAATTTTAATGTTTCCAGTCTTTTACCAAACACAGCAGCAAAATGTAACAATGACCAACAATACAGTCACCTCAATATAAAGAGGAAAATTAATCTTACTAATTAAACTTACTGTGGCTGCCATAACATCTGAGGACATAATCACGCAGAATCAACAAACATAAATAACATGTTTAGAGTAAAGTTCACAGAAACGCTTGAATACAGTGACAAGTCTTTGATAACCCTCTCAGCTGTGATCATACGTCATCATCAAATCAAAGAGTCACATGACCAGGCACAGGGCTGTGTTCAGCCCCAACGAAAACTGTGCGAAATGTTTTTTAAACGGAAATGGTGGTGCGTTGAAACCCTGTTTTGATGACGCTAGAGTTAAGACTATGGCAGCTGAGAAGGCCATTCTTTGTGTTCTTTGGAAGAATTTTCGGAGCCTGATGATATCTTTATAAATACATGTGTAATACTGCAAAATATGCTCGATGTTACAGTCTCTGCCCTTGTGTCCAGAATAAAAGAGAACATCCCAATCAAGTAAAGGGATTGATGGAAACTGTGGTTCCTAATTATTGTTATACAACACTTGCCTCGCATTTCAGGATGAAAAGACAAACATTTCAGATGAAGGATTGTCCACTTTTTCCCTCGCACTGTGGTATGAATGTCCTTATTATTTTTATTGTGAGTATTATGCTTATCATTATTGCTGATCACTGTTGTTGTGCTATGATGTGTAATATTTTCCATTATGTAATAAAAGTATATGAAAGTGTCACTTTCTGAGCGAGCTGTCTCTGTAATACCACATGGTTTATATACATGTTGCTGCTGATTGTGCTGAGATGTTTGACACAGTCACCAAACAAGAGAAAACTCATCTCAAACCCCGTTGCACACTGTTTCCAGGAAACATGTCGTTCAAAACGGAAACTGTAGCACAACGCTGCACACCAGTTTGACCTTGAACTTGCCCCAGGGTTCAAATAAACGGTTTCCACAAAAACATTTTGGCATTACAGCTGTATTCAATAATAATGATCATTTCAATAATAATAATAATAATAATTGAGCAGTTAATTATCATATTAGAATGATTTCTGAAGATCATGTGACACTGAAGACTGGAGTAATGATGCTGAAAATACAGCTGCGCATCACAGAAATACATTACACTTTAAAATATATTTACATTTATTTTAAATTGTTATAATTTATATTTCACTATTTTACTGCATTTTAAAATTAAATAACTTAATATATTAAAATAAAAATATACCATTTTGTATGAGCAGAAGATTAGGATGAAGTGTTGTATACTGTTACATCACTAGAGGGCCATAACTCACCACGATGATGAATCTGAACACTGCAGATCTCAGCTGAGCAGAAAACTCTGAAGGAAAACACAAAGACATTCATTCACTTGACTTGTTTTTCATGCATTGGAGATGACAGCCTCAATCCTAGATTTCTGGTCTCAAATGAAAGGAAATGACATTAGAAAAGATGGATAGGCCAATGTGGAAACACAGCATTATACACTGTATGGAAAATTTCCTAAATTCTGCTTTAAAATATAAAAATGTCTAGACTGATTTTACATGCAGCAGACTGACACCAGATTGAGGTCATAAGGAACATCCCCAGCAGCTTCGGTTCTCTCTGAGCTGCAGCGCCTGTTTGTTGAGCTCCAGCAGAGGGAGTGGAAGGACTTCTCAGGAACCAGGGGTCGTCTCCATGACTCCCACTGTCTCTCTGTGGCCTGCGTTTCCATGGAGACGACTCTGTCCAGTGCAGTGGCCGGAGAAGGTTGACCTTAGGAGCTGACCTTTGACCTGAGGGTCACTCAGGGGGTCGCGGGGTCAGCAGTGGCCGGAGGGCTGGACAGCACTCACACTGATTGGTCGTCCTTTTAACCAACACAACCTTCATCAGGATGATTAGAATATTGACCAATCAGCTGGACATGTACATCACAGGGAACTATAGTACATACAAAAATACATATAGATTATAAGAATATATCTAAAAATATTGAAACAGGTTCTAGGTTAATTGGTTTAAAATAGTTCCTACTGAAAAAAGATTACAATGCACAAAAATTAAGAAAATTTTCTCTCAAATTCTAATTCTAATATATAATTTGTGCTTAGTATTGTTTTATTTATTTTTATATTATATCACGTGTTATTATGACATTCATTCAATTATTAATAATGATTTAGTCTCATTAGTTAGGTACTGTATAGTATTTTTTGTACAGTGAATATTGCATGTAGACGTAGTATAGTGTTTTTTTATTAAATCAGCATAAAAACAGTAAAACACAGATTCGTACATAAGCACCATTATGTGCAAATGCTTTACAATTTAAATAATATATTATTGTTTTTCCCCTTTTTTACATTACAGTAACAATAACTATGTTTTTATATTTCTGGCATAGTATAGTCATATTTTATTAAGTAAAGTATAGTATAGACTAACCATATAGTATAGTATATTGAAGTAGAGTACAGTATAGTCCTATAATGTAGTATAGCATTGTATAGCATAGTATAGTATAGTCTTATGGTATAGTATATTATAATACAGTATAGTCCTATGTTATAGTATGGTATAGTATAGTACAGTATAGTCCTATAATATAGATTAGTATAATACAGTATAGTCTTATGTTATAATATAGTATAGTTCTATGTTATAGTATAATATAATACAGTATAGTCCTATAATATAGATTAGTATAGTACAGTATAGTCCTATATTATAGTATAGTACAGTATAGTCCTACGGTATAGTACTGTATAGTACCATATAGAATAGTAAAGTATAGTCTTATAGTATAGTACAGTATAGTCCTATGTTTTAGTATAGTATAGTATGGTACAGTACAGTATAGTCCTATGGTATAGTATAGTACAGTATAATCCTAGGTTATAGTATAGTACATTATAGTCCGATGTTATAGTATAGTATAGTATAGTACAGGATAGTCCTATGGTATAGTATAGTACTGTATGGTCCTATAATATGAATTAGTATAGTATAGTACAGTAAAGTATAGTCCTATGTCATGGTATAGTATAGTACAGTACAATACAGTATAGTCCTATGTTATAGTATAGTATAGGACAGTATAGTCCCAAGGTATAGTATAGTACGGTACAGTTCAGTATAGTCCTATAATATAATTTAATATAGTATAGTATAGTACATTAGAGTCCCATGTTATAGTATAGTATGGTACAGTACAGTATAGTTCTATGGTATAGTATAGTACAGTATAATCCTAGGTTATAGTATAGTACATTATATTCCGATGTTATAGTATAGTAAAGTACAGTATAGTCCTATGGTATAGTATAGTACAGTATAGTCCTATAATATGAATTAGTAAAGTATAGTACAGTAAATTATAGTCCTATGTCATGGTATAGTATAGTACAATAATATAATTAATAATAGTATAATATAATAGTATAATATAATTTAATATAGTATAGTATAGTAGATTAGAGTCCTATGTTATATTGTAGTATAGTATAGTCCTATGTTATAGTATAGCACAGGAGAGTCCTAAGGTATAGTATAGTATGGTACAGTACCGTATAGTCCTATGGTATAGTATAGTACAGAATAATCCTATAATATAGATTTGTACAGTATAGTATAGTACAGTATATTCCTATGGCATAGCATGGTATATTATAGAATAGTACAGTACAATACAGTATACAGTACAGTTTAGTCCCATGGTAAAGTATAGTCCTTAGTGTAATATAGTCTAGTATAGTTTCTTTTGATGTTTAAGTGAAGTCTAACCTGAAACGGTTTGCAGAAACTAAAAAACATTGGTGTAGGATTTCAAAGATTTTTACTCAGAAACTGCTAGAAATTTGTGATATGTAGCCTGAAGTAGTGTTTTTTGTAAAACGTATTCCTTTAATCTTGATATAGAATTTAAATATTTTTTTTCAGTGTAAAATTTACGATCACAGTGTTACTTGCATAAATTCAAGTCACTTTGCATAAAAGCATGTGCGAAATGCACCAATGTAAATGTAGATTGTTAACGCGCCTGCTATTGAACACATTTCAAAATGGCACCAGAGGCGTTCCTCCCAGAGGGGGTGTATATGTCTTCATGACACGTGATCAAAGTCTTCTTTCTCCCAATAATTTATGCCCTGCAGCAGATGGCTTGTCAATATCAATATATTAATTTAGAAGCAGCGGCACGATCAGGACAGCTGTTTGTTAGAGTCCTGGGGTCGCTGCAAGAGAACAAGGGCAAAGAAAGGAGAAACACTAGCAGAGATTACAGTGAGAAATAAAGAATCTCCTGCAGATCAAATGAAAATGTAAAGCTATCAGGGGAGGATTCAGTCTGATTAAACTGAACAACATTGACAAAAAAGCTGCAGAGTTTTACATCAATGATCTGTAATGAGAAACACCAGGTTATGAAAAAGCTACATTCCCATTCCCTTCGCTCACAATGATATTTGTAATATTGTTACCATATAAAACAGACGTGCCATTACCTCCATATTCTTCACTTTTCTATTTGATAAAGATTTTTTTTCTCTTCTGCTCACTAAGGCTGGGTGAACAGAGGAGACTCTCTATTTGTAAGTGGTCAGTTTTCCAGTCAGGTGCTTTGAGTTCTCTGTATATCTGGTGGAGTCCGGCTGATTTTGCTGTGAAACTCTCATGCATTTTAAGCACTAGACATGAAGCACATGAGAGTTCTTGATAAGCACCTGTTATTTTAAAGGCGGTTAATGGCATCTGAACTCTCTTGACCTCTGAGCTTCTTCCTTTGAATGCCAATTAAACGTTTCCACCACGTGACACGTCATAAACGCTGCCACGTTACATAACATCTCTCCTGGAGAATTAACACAAACAGCTGACCTTTGACCTTCTCTGAACCCCCTGAACCTTTCTGAAGGAGGCTGAAAGTGAACTGGTTCAGTTCAGCCATTGATTTAGTGAAAAGTCTCTTTAGATTTTTAATAAGTCAATCTTTTTTAATGCTCTGATGTCTGTTTGTGGAAGAGAAAAGCAGGACAGGAAAACCAGACGAACAAACGGACTCCCTCACTGCATTAAATATGGGTAAGACTTGTCCAAAAAATTGTCCAATAAAATCTTCTGTAGATATTCATGCGCCCATAAAACCTGCCGCAGATGCTAAATCATTTGCAAACATGCAACATTGTTTTGCATCTCAGTAAATGTTTCTGGTCACTCAAGTGCCTTTATAGATCTGATTATGGTGATCAGAGCTACTGCACATGAGGGGTCACCTCTGCTGACCTTTGACCTCTGACATATGGCAACGAAGTGCACTAAAAATGTGCTCAGTAAAATTTGACCTGACATAAAGACACACTGACGTCCTTCAGTAAAAAACACATAAACACGTTTTATATGCATGTATTGTATGATAAAGATAGATTGTATACAAAGAAGCTAGTAAATGTATTTTTTAAGAAAACCAGGGTTATTATAATTAACTAAACTAAAACCATAAAAATATTACTTGAAATAAAATTTTTATTTAAATGAATACATTTTAACTGAAATAAACATAGAATATATAAAACAAACAAATATATAAAACCATAGATGTTTAAAAATAATAATAATTGCTATTACAAAACATAAATTAACTAAAACATTAACTGAAATGAAAATGTTAAGAATAAATATAAAAACCTATTCAAAATATTTATAAAAACAATAACAATATCTCAATGGTAAGTGAAAATCACTAAAAACATATCCATTATTTAAACTAAAATATTACCCTGAAATAAATAAATGAACTGAAATAAAAATGAAAACATAAAAACTTACAAAAACAACTTTTCTCATTTACATTTAGTTTAACATGATAAACTAAAAACAACCCAAACATTAAATAAATTACTAATTGCTTAAATTAAAAAAAAAAAATATATATATATATATATATACTCTAGAATCATATCTCAATTATAATAAAATTAGTAAATCATGTAAAACAGTTTGTTTGCATGTCATATGCATTAATTTAGTCTTTATTTTTATCTTTTTTTTTCACAATATTCGGAAAAACCAATAACAATATGCAATTTCCATTAGACCCGCGGTCCATATTACGGTAACCTGACCTTTAAAAGGTCTTCATTGTGTATTTGAGACAAGATTTAGAGGCTTCCACACATCTCATCCCGGAGAGGACAGCTCTCAAATAGTGAAAACAAAGCACACAGGCCTAATAATAGAGCACATTTTTACCACCTAAGTCAAGGATATGGATCAATACTAATAACAATGCAGCGTTGCAGCGTTCAGGGGCTGCGAACACACACACACACACACACACACACACACACCCTCTCTTCTGTAAGGGCTCTCCAATCAGTTTCTCAACTCTCATCCACGGTGTGTTTTTATAGAGCCTGATTGCACTCGTCGCATCGGCGCCGCAAGCCGTGACGAAACACAATGAAGATTTCTAATGCACTTCAGTGCAAAATGCCTGCAAGCAACAAATGCAGAAAACCTGACGAGTCTGTACGAGGAAAAAAGCATGTGTTGCATTTAAAACAATGAGTTGAATAGTATTCCTGTTCATCTCTGGGCTGGTACCTTTTCTAACTGCACAAATATGCATCGTTACTGAACTA
Source organism: Carassius gibelio (assembly GCF_023724105.1). Lineage (NCBI taxonomy): Eukaryota > Metazoa > Chordata > Actinopteri > Cypriniformes > Cyprinidae > Carassius > Carassius gibelio. The sequence continues at coordinate 30,752,260 of NC_068397.1, forward strand.
ATATGTACCTTTAGGGTTGCACGCTTTGGGGGTAAACAAGGTACAAAAGAGTCCCTTTTGAAAGGCAAATGCCTAATTGTTGTGTTAGCAATTTAACGATTTTCTTATTGTTGCTGCAACTTTTAGTAATGTTTTTGCAATATTTAAATAGTCTACATTTAAACACCAAAACAATAATATAAAATATCTGTGGTTTCTAAAATAGTTTATTGACAACAGAAATAGAAAGATAATGCAAACGAGAGCAGCTGTATTGGTAATTTGGCTGTATTAAAAAAGTAATAAGCTGTATAAAAAGGAAACTGATATGAGGAAACTGATATGCTAATTAGGATGTGACATCATCTAATGACGTTTAGCGACAGGCTTTGACTATGGAGGGTGGACAGGGCCAAAAGTGTTTAAACCGAACGTGTGAACTTTTACCCTGTCATCACGCACCGTTTGTCCACATTAATGCATCAGTTTTGAACACGTTTGTTTTGTATGTGTAGACAAGCACAGTCTGGCCATGTTAAATTTTACATGTTTAGTTTGAACACTTTTGGCCCTGTTTGCCTTCCATATTTAGCAACACTGCCCCAGTGACGGCTTTTGTAGATTTGATGTTGTTGTCTGTTTTGTTTTGAGAGTGTAACATCATTCACAAGTCTCTATAAACCACCTGAACATGTGAAAACCAGCTTCACTGTCTCACTGGAAATCAGAGTGTTTTCATGTTGCTTCCAATTCCGAGGATTATTTGTCATCTCCAGAGTAAAGGATTTTTAAAAGTCAACCTGCAGCCCTTCTCTCTCTCTCTCAATCCCCCTGATGCTCTGCGGCTTCGATCGATGCAGTATTGATCAACTCTCTCTATCGCTGGCCAACCAGACTAATCACCCAAACACAAGCTCAACACTCTCACATACAGTAAACCTGAGCAACACACACACACTCAGCATCACACACACTTCATCACGCACTTTCTTCTTCTTTGCATGCTCAGTGTGCAATATGAAGTCTCATAATGCTACTATGCTCATTTAATGTTAAATGTTATGCATAAGATTTATTATAGATGCATCCAGTGTGCTGTTTTCATCTCGATTTGCTTATTGTGAAGCAGAATCTCCGTTCCCAGAATAAATGACATGCTTTCCTCACACTCTATCTCCAGCGTTTTCCATCCTCCTTTGTTCCCTCGCAAAATCAATATTCCTGTGGAAGGGGAAAAATGAGGCTGCCATATTTCTCCTCTGGTTATGATCGGAGGTTTGAAAGGATCCAGGTGCAGATGAGAAGAACTAGGGCATCTTTGAATGCAAGCATCCAGTTTAATATGCTAAATTAATATGCTTTAAATACAGAATTCATCAGATCATTGTTGATATTCGTGGTGCTGATTTCCACTTCCTGATTATAGAAATGACTTCCTTTGGGTAAAAGAATAGTACAAAAGTCTATTCGGATGCATAAAGATATTGAGGACATGCGCGATGATCACTAACTACAATATTATTCACAATTAAATATATTTAGTATAAAAATGTTTTAATAGATTTTCAGGTGCAGAAGTTAATCTGCCACATAAAACAAAATGCAATGAAATTCACCCATGTCAACGTCATTGTGGCATAAAATAGAAATAAATGAAATATTTTATACAATATTTTGTCTGTGGCAACAATTAATCATAGTTCTTCTTTCATGACACTGAGCTCTCTTAATTAAAGTAATATTGCAAAAGCAAGAGCGCTGTTGTACTGAAAATTGTGAATGCTTATTTTTATTAAAAAAACATGCAAAAAAGTAAAATATTTTAATATGAATATTTAAAATATGCAAACAAAAGCTACTCAGAAAAATATTTAAAAAATTAAATAAAATATTAATAATAAGATAAAACATTTTAAAATATCTGATTAAATATAATTGCTGAATACACACACATAAAATAGATTTAAATTCACATACAGCAGAAATAGGATGTTAGTATGCCAGTGGGTTCACTGTAGTAATGCAAAGATTTACTTTGCTGCATCTAAGCACCTGAACTGAACAGAAAGCATTTTTACCAGATAATGATGAAGCTCCTGAACTCTTGACTAATGTTATTCTGATTGACTCACTGCCTCCACGCTCCTCTGTTCTCTGCTCCCATTGGCTGGCGGTGTGTGATGGGAGCCTCTCATTGGTCCACATTCAGGGTTTATCAGATGATATTAAGCGATCAATTAATCCCCGCAGTAATCCAGCTCTGATTACGTACAGCTCTGTCAACACAAGATAAGAGCACCGTATCATCCCTCAAACTGACCGGACCGACCCGACCCGATCAAATCAGCCTCGGGCCTGCAGTGGACACTGAGTGACCCTCGACCTCAGCAGACTTTAACATTCACCTGCTCAAACTTCAGAAAAGATGATTCAAGTTTTTATACTTAGTTCCTGTTTAAAAAAGCTCAACTGGGTTTTTTCTTTTTTCAGTTCTTAAATAATGAAAAGGGAGAGTTGAATGAATGTTGACATTTCATTTAGTGAATTCATCACTATTCATTAGATCATAGTAAAGTTCAAAATGTCTATTAACCTTTTCTTGGTTATATGAACATTCCATTTTACACACATGGGAATGTTACTTTTAAATGTTCCCTGGAAGTTCTGAAACAAGTAACATTTAAAAAAATGTTACAGTGAACATCCAACTAAAACATTTTAAAAGCAAAATGTTCCATGAGCGATGTATCAATAACATTTTGAGAACATTATTAAAGTCCAGATAACACTCTACAAACATGCGTTTAACTGTATGCTTTAAAACTGTTTCTTGGGAACATTCTGTTGTGTCATTTAGCAGACATTGTGGGAACGTTACTTTTGAATGTTCTCTGAACGTTCTGAAACAAATAGTAACATTGTTTTTTAAAGTTAGACAAACGTCAAAATAAAATGTTTCAGAATAAAAACATTCCTTGAGTGATGTATAAATATTTTTTTTTCTAATGTTTTGAGAACATTATTAAAGACCAGAGAACTTTGAACAAATGTTATTTTAACAATACTGGAGGAATGTTGGTTCATAACGTTGAGAGAACGTTGCCAGAACATTCTCTGTTAGCTGAGTGCTTGCCTTTAGTGGCTAATGAATCAAAAGTCTCACACATTTTCAGAAAACATCTTGCTTTGTGTTGCAAAACAAGGTAAGGTCAAGTCAAGTGCATTGCATTGTGGGATACAGTATTCACAGAGTGCTGTATTGATACATCATAAAACCCTGCATGTGCAGAAAGATGCTGCTCTGTGTGAAACTGGGCCAGAGCTTCTGACTTCATTGTGTTCCCAGAGAGATTTCAGATTTCTTTGTCTTAATAAATTCCTTCTCTCCTCTGTCAATGATCGAAACGCATCTCCTCTGCTGGAGGAAGAGAAAAACAGAGAGTTTGGCATTCAGCGCTACTGTAGAGTCCAGCACAGAATAGAGATGAGACAGAGCTGACTGCACGAGGAGATCAATATCTGTTCTTAATATGCTCTGCACAGCCATAACACAATGTATGTGTGTGTGTGTACACATGTGTGGGCTTTTTATTTTGGTGTCGTTTTGTGCAAACTAGTAGTTGTGTTGGCACATGAGAGGTCAAATTCATGATTTATGATTTAAGACAGAATTAAAAATATATCCTGTATCCTGAATCTGAATCATAAATGTTGACCCACTACATGCTCACATAACTATAGTTTGCACAAACAATAGACAATAACATTTCATTTTTATTATACTTTACCTCATTGCTATCGGATCCAGATAAATATCTTTATCTTTTTGGGGATGATGCGGTGTATAGACTATTTAAATGAAAATATTGTGGGGATGTGTATGTGTGTGTAAGGAAATATACAGCCCATAAAAGCATAAATATTAATGTTTAATTAGTAGATGCATAATGAAAAAGTGTGAATCTCTTCGCTTAAATAAATAATATTCATGCAAATATATATATAGCCCATATTTTATACTTATGTATACACACACACACTTTGAAAAAAAGAAAGAAACGAAAAGGGGAAAATAATGCTAAAAAGACCACTCTCTCTCTCTCTCTGTGTAGAATTTATCGACTTCTCCTTTTCAATCCATCTCTCTGTCTGTTTCCTAGCAACCGGTGCTCCAATGAATTTAAGGCCCGAGATGTTTTGTTATTTCATTTATTAATATATATTTTTATTAAAGATGCTTCCTGCATGTGTTAGAGTTGATCTGGTAATAATTATAAACGGAGCATGTTTGGACTCCTGTAGAACAGCTTTAGGTGCAGTTCAGGACAAAGTCATCGATCCCCAAACATACGTCATCATCTGCAGAGGAAAAGCTATCCTGTGTCGTTCTTCATCAGCACCTGTTCGACAGATGTCACACTACTGAAGAGCATCATGACCGAAAATGTAAAATCATATAAAAATACATAACAATCACGTTGCATGCATGCATTGAGCATGTGACAATAACACAAATCAAAACCAACAAACAAAAACACATAGGCATATTTATATGCTGGATCCGTTATATTTAATCTATATGGTGTGTGTGAACGCGTGCATGCATCTTTTAAAATGCAGCAATATACTTTTAGCATACTGCGTGGAAATAATAATTCCTGAGCTCATTCATAATGAAGTATTCTGATGCATGTCATGTGCATATATCCTGCAGGTACAGCTCCTGTGAGAGTTGAAGGCATTTGTCTCATCGATTGCTGCCACAGTCGTGTTTGAATTATGAATTTATCCAGATGCAGATTCGTCTTTAGGCCTGAAGACACATGATGCTGTTTTCATTACGAAAGCACAAGATACGCATACAGTGGAAAACACTTTGCATTTTATTTACAGCTTATAAAATTCATCAGGCCTTGACATAAAATAAAATCACATTCTCAAATGCACGGAACATGCAAAAAAGCAAGCATGCAAATAAATTGCATTTAAATGCAAACCTAATATTTTGACAAATATAAAATAAAAAGTAGGCCTATTAATAATGTATATTTGATTTTTTTTTAGATAAATGATAATAAGTACCTACTATTATTAGGCCTGTTAGTATTATTACACATTCCCGAATTCGATCTGCTGAAACTAACTTTTAGTTTTACTATCAATTATTAGATTTCATGAAGTCCTCTTTGAGAGTTCTACTAGGCCAATAGAAATATTTCGATTGGAGTTCAATTAAAATAGTTAAAGAATATCCTTTTAATGAAAATCGTAGCATGAGCACAGGACTCCTCCGTAGCCTACATGCAGCAAAAAAACAACTATTTTTATAGCCTAAATGTTTTATAATAAATAAAACTTTATTATGTAAAGGAATTAGGGCTGTTCATTTTCCTTTATTCTCCAATAATATAGGCCTGTAGGTTATATATATTTTATGTTTTGCAAATGTTTACATGCAAGGATGGTTTTAAAGCGCTCTTCGTGAAAAACTAAATTAGAGATGGCATCTGTTTAGATTAGCGTTCACACATCAATGCTAATGAGTTACAGGAGAGTGATAAATGTCCTTTATCTTGTGTTTCCGAGAGAAGCGCGCGCTCGCGTCGAGCAGCTTTCGCCTGATTTCGTGTTTCAAGAGCTGCATTTGCAGCGTAGACCCAAAAAGACCCAAATCTGTATATTTCCATTGACCTAAAGGCTATTGATTTCCGATCACATCGATACTTGCACACAGAAGATCTGAAAACACACACATCTGCGGCGCGCGATTCTGACAGAGAGAAAAAAGTGGAATGCGACAACATGAAAATAAAACTTTATCAAAAGCATATCGTCGGAAATATTAACTTCCACAAAATAAATAAATAAATTACTTGAAAATAAATGTGAATTAATTTAACAGAAGCTGAAATAGGCATTAATCAAATATTGTTATAAACATCTGACAAAAAAGCTTTGATTTAATATTTTTTTCACGTGTTCAAACTCGAAAAATATATATTTTGGACAATGTCAAAAACTTCGTAAAACGTTTTTAAAATGTAAATCATGAATAAAAATTAATAATAATGTTTTAAATGAAATAATCATGTCCATCCGACGTCCCTATTAAAATAGTTATTTATTAATAATAATGAAACCAATATTTAGCATTGCTATTTTTTACAATATAATATAGGCTAATAATAATTACTCGAGGTTTACACATAATTACGTTTTGAGCGATTGAAATAAGACTGTGAAAGTCATTCTTTGACTTTCTCTGGTTGTGTGTGTCTCCCGCTGATGTCTGATCAATTTCATCAATAACCGGGATAAACTCTCTTTTATCACATAAAAATAGACAAAGTTCCCTTCAAACAAGATTTGCAACAAAGATCCGATAAAGGAAAAGACAAACTGCAGGAAATTTGGGTCTAACATAACTTTTCTCGGTTAACTCAAACGTTTATTTGATAAATAAACCATTAGGTGTAACATGTAAACCACACAAGATTAAATGAGCAGAAATAGTGCGACGCAATTTAAAGCCACGTCGCTTTACATTTAAAAACAAATATTAAAAGAAAATAAAACTGGGTGTTAATGTTAATCATTTACTAATGGAGTAAATCTGTAAAATGCAAAAGAAAAAATATCCGAAACATGCTTTACATTAGGCTACATTTCTACAAAATATAATAGCAAAGGCTGAAAATCATATTGTAAGTAATTAACTACTAACAACAGACTACATAAAATAGGTTACAGATTGATGCTGATGACTTGCACATTATAGGTTCATAATAACAGACTAATTGTGGTCATATCAAATAAATCTTCAGCAAATAATAAACTTAGGACATTTTGACTTTTTACTGGATTAAAAAACCACATGCATTTAAATGCATGAAAAACTAGTGAAGTTTTACACACTCGTGCAGATAAAGACGCTTTCCTGTTTAGGCATACACATTTTAAAAGTGTGCATTTGCATTTAACATTTTATACATTTGTAAATTCAAACAAATTGCACATAACTGCAGTGCATAAGAGAGTCACACACGGGTGTCCTGTCAGAGTCTGTGCCGGTGCACGGGTGAATTACCGGCGAGCGCTCGCGCATCCATCACGCCGGTGCACAGGCAGCCGATATACTGAAGCTCCAGAGCCGCAGCGCGCGCACAGAAACACATTCACTGCCGGCTGCAGAAGCCTAATTCATTTCCAATAGAAGTGCTCATCAATAGAGGGACATTAAAGCGAGAAGACACAGAGCTCATTTGTGTAACGTTGACTAAGACAGTCTAAAGTGAGGCCATTACTTCTGCAGGCCTCTCTCAAAGATGTGCTCACATTAGAAGCATCCTAAACACAGCAACACCGATGGTGAGAATTAAAATAATGAATAATAATCTAACTACCGCAACTTTCGAAAACGAGGCAACTTTCATGATGTATATCTAATATTATTGGTATTATTTCATGTTTATTCATGCAAGTTAAAAAAAATGTGTTTCGTTTGGTTACATCTAAATAAAATCATATATCAAATATTATTTCATATTAATTAACCTTATGCATAATGTTGAAAAATACTAAAAAACCATATCAGGAAGAAATAACCGCTTAAAATAAATTGCAAATTTTTACAGCATGATAAATTACCGAAGGCCCATAAATAAGCAATTCGGTGACTTTTAGACATCCAAAATATTAAGCTTATATTAGGAGAAATGAAAATTAAACAAGCTATTCTCAAAATCAAGGAAAAAGCTAATAATAAAAATATTAATATGCCACTCCGAAGTGTATTTCTGCAGTTCCTGCAAGTTAAGATATAACAAGATTTTTACATGAATACTATTTTTATATGATATCATAATTATTTTATTTGTAATTATTACAGAAAATACCTGTGTTTTTAGGAAAGCGTCGACTGCGTCTCGCCGAACCTGCTGCTGCTCGCTTTGCGTTCATTCTTCTCTGCACCAAAACTTTCTGACCTATGTGGCCCCCCTCACCCCGGGTCAGAAAACATAATTAATCAGTGTCAGTCGATATATTGATCCGATTTATCAATGACCACCCAAAAGGAACTACATGCATTTCGTGCCAACGCAGGAGAGCTGAACAGTTACGCGACATGAGCATCCTCTCTTATGTTATAAATCTAAAACATGCTTTAGTTTGCATGCACAATTATGCTAGAAAATATCAATATAATATGATATTTTAAATAAAAATTATATTTTGACCAATTATATGTTTGTATATGGTCACGCGAGTGTTTTCAATACAATAATCAAGCATTAAGATATTTGCATTTTCAAAAAGAATAAAACAATTCTTGTTAGAGAAGAAGGCAATTATGCAAGCCTATATTTATGGTTATTAACATATATGAGAGGATAGCAGGCCACATATTTGCTGTTGTAGTAATAATATATTATGAAAGAGGCCACACTCTGTTTGGGTAATACTCTGGTAATGTACAAGCATGTTGTCCTGTAGATAATAATACAAATAATAAGAAAAAAAAACATTCAACCAACATACAAAACTACCAAATTTTGCTATAAATTTGATCGCAATATACAATCATTGCTGTTGATAGTGTTAAATACATGCCATTTACTAAATACCCTTACCGAGTCACCACTGATAAGATGCTCCTAAATATAAGAAGACTTTCACAGTAGTCTATAATTCTTCTGTGAAGCTGCTTTGCAACGATTTGGATCACGAGAGGAGTAACAAATAAACGGGAATTGAATTATGCAGCACAAAAGCAGTCATATACGTCACAGGTATATTTATAGCAATAGCCAACAATAGTATGGGGCAAAATTATACATTTTTCTTTTATGCCAAAAATCATTAAGATAATGTATTGTTACTATATAAAAAATATGATTAGTAAATTACATTGCTAAGAACATAATTTGGACAACTTTAAAAGCGAATTTCTTTATTATTATTATTATTATTATTATTATTATTATTATTATTATTATTATTTTGCACCCTCAGATTCCAGATTTTCAAATAGTTGTACCTCGGCCAAATATTGTCCTGTTATTTATTCATCTTTCAGATGATGTATACATAAAAATAAATAAATAAATAAATAACACCCTTATGACTGGTTTTGTGGTCCAGGGTCACATACATGAACACACACGCATACAGATATATATATATATTATTAATCCGAGATTTTATCATACAATATTAATTTTTTTAAGTATATATAATAGTATTCATAGGCTAAGTATATCCTAAACTAAAATAATTAAACAAAATATTTGTTCTAATTTAGTTGTTTTCTTTCTATAGAGAGAAAGCGAAACCACTCATATACAAAGACAGAACAGGCGAGACTTCAGCACCGCGGACAGCGCACGTCTCTCTCTCTCTCTCTCTCTCACACACACACACACACACACACACACACACACACACACGCTCTCTCTCTCTCTCACACACACACGCTCTCTCTAGTTCAAAGACAGACTCGAGTCCCGCCTCTCGGTAGAAGCGCTGTTGTGCTGCGAGCGAGCTGGACGCGATTTAACCAGGACAGAAGCTTCGGCGCGTCATGTTGGACAGACCAGCTTTGAGATCGATGGATTGGTTTTGAAATCGTTTTGGGGAAAACACGGTCTTTTGGCGCAGCTCTCGCGATGGAACTCACGATGGAGAACATGCACGGCGTTGCGTCGCACGCGGGGGACATGATGAATTCCTCGCACGGCAGACCCTCGTCGGCGTCCCACCGGGGCTTGGTGTCCCACGGGCGCTCGGCGATGGTGTCCAGCATGGCTTCGATCCTGGAGGGAGCCGGTGAGTACCGGAGCGACCCCGCGTTGTCGGGGCACCTGCATCCCGCTATGACCATGTGCGAGTCGGGCATGAGTTTGTCCAATACGTACACCACCCTCACGCCGCTTCAGCACCTGCCACCGATCTCTACAGTCTCAGATAAGTTCCACCACGCGCACACGCACCCGCATCACCACCACGCCGCGCACCAGCGCCTCGCCACCGGGAACGTCAGCGGGAGTTTCACCCTCATGCGCGACGAGCGCGGCCTGGCGTCCATGAGCAACTTATACAGCCACTATCCCAAAGAGATGTCCGGCATGGGCCAGCCGTTAACCCCGCTCTCCAACGGCCTCGGTCCTCTGCACAACTCCCAACAAGCGCTGTCTGCCTACGGCCCCGGCGCGCACCTCCCCAACGACAAGATGCTCTCTCCAAGCGGCTTCGAGTCGCACGCGGCGATGCTTTCCCGGAGCGAGGAGCATCTCGCGCGGAGTTTAGGCGGACACGGGCACGGCATGATCTCTAATCTCAATGGGATGCACCCACACAGCCACCTGCACTCGCAGGGGAACGGATCCATGCTGGCGGACAGAGAGCGGCACGGCGGCGGCGGGAGCGCGCACGCCGGAGGCACGGGGCAGGTGGACGAGATCAACACCAAAGAGGTAGCGCAGAGGATCACGGCCGAGCTCAAGCGATACAGCATACCTCAAGCCATCTTCGCGCAGAGGATCTTGTGTCGGTCCCAGGGAACTCTCTCGGATCTCCTGCGCAACCCGAAGCCCTGGAGTAAACTCAAGTCCGGGCGCGAGACTTTCAGACGCATGTGGAAATGGTTACAGGAACCAGAGTTTCAGAGGATGTCCGCCTTGAGGCTTGCAGGTAAGACATCATCACCTTCACACGGCCTTTAGGACATTTAATCCGGAAAAACAGTCAAAATATACACATTTCACACTCTTAAAACGCATGCGTCTGATGGGGACATGGGATTTTACGCATTCATCAAATTGATCCAAAATAACGCGTTGATTGAAACGTTCCAAACAAACTATAACATGCAAACATGGCAGTTTTCTTAGGAAGCTGAACTGTAAAATGTGCTAAATGTATACATTAAATAAATTTCCACCTGATTTAACACATAAAAATAGTTTTATTGGTGTAAATTAATGTAAAAAGGTCGTTTAAATAATATTTTTGACTTGAATAAAACCAGTTAATTTTAACGTTACCATTTTTAGGTTACATTTTTAAGTCTAGATCTAGAATTACTGTAATCGGTGTAACCTGTTTTATATATACTTCAACCTATCTTATAAATCCACACACACACACACACACACACATAGCTATGTTACAATGTATCATTCCTACTTTAACCTATTTTTGTTTTTATAATAAAGTTTTCAAAAGCGGAGTTTGACAGAAGAGAGACTTTTTGAAATCTTCCAGAGAAGCTTTCTTAAAAGAAAACCCTTAATATAAAGAACCTTTTCATTCTTATAAAAATAAATGCTTCAAAGATGATGTTTTCGCATCGATGAGAACCAGTTTTGTTTCATTAAGATCCTTTCAGTGAACTGTACATTTCAATGAGGTTCCATGGACCCGTTATTTCTAACTGTGCATAACAAAAAGATAAAGTATCTAGAAAAAGCACGAATTAGACTTACTGTAAATGCCATTTTAGAGGCTCCCTTAATCTGTTTTCGAATTTTATTGTAGTTCAATTGATAATCATTCAGTGTGTGTGTGTGTGTGTGTGTGTGTGTGTGTGTGTGTGTGTTGGATTAGGTTCATTACACTTTGGTAAAGGAACCTACAAATGCCATTTAACAGTAAAAGGCCTCTGATTTTAACACAAGACAAAGAGCCCTCGTCTGGTTCGCTTAAGAGCCATTTTTCTTTTAAGAGAGACGCCTTGGATTTAAAGAGTGTTGCGGACTGGATGAGCATCAAACATTACAGAACGATTAGCTGTCAGAGGCTGATAGACGACAGATGGAGGTCGCCGCTCGCGGGATTTCTCGCAAATGCTCATATTTGTGTGTTTTTCTGAGTGTCCCTCGTCCTCGGGGTCCATTTGATGCCCCTCGACTCTCACCGGGGCTCAGAAAGACCACCAGCTGATCGATAGCGCAGTTTCCCAGCGTGCTTTTGAAATGAAGCACCGATCGATGCTCGACCCGGGCCTGAGAGGCGGCTGCGCGCGCTTTGTTCTAACGCGCTGTTTACGCGTCCGTTTCCACGCACGCGCGTGACGCTGCATGCGTCTGATGGGGACCTCGGATTTTACGCACTCAATGTGTAGGCAAATTATCCCACTGATTAGAGTTTTCTTAGTAAACCTAGGGCTAACCTGCAATTATTACTTTAAAAAGCTACATGATTTAACACATAAGAATAGTTGCATTGGTCTAAATTAATATACATAGGTCGGTTAAATAATATTTATGTGCTGAATAAAACCAGTTAATATAAATGTTATTAATTTTAGGTTACCTTTTTAGGTCTAGATCTACTTGGAAATTACTGTAATTGCTGTAACCTGTTATTTTGTAAATCTATATATTAACTATACATTTGAACCTGTTAAACTCATATACACAATATTTATGCCTACTTTAACCTATTTTATGCTTTATAATATAAAAATATCTTCTAATAAAAAATATTAATTAGAAATAAATTTGAAATCTATATATCTATATAGAAATCCATTTGACAGTAGATATATTTCGACAGGTGCATGATCTCTGCAAGATCATCATAAAAATGCATGAAAGTAAACTGGTTACTTAGATTCAATTAAAGAAAACATTGTAGTGTGCACACAAATTTAATTAAATTGCATGAAAAAGCATGTAAACACACACATTACAAGAAACTCTTTCAATACTAAAAAAAAAGAAAAAAAAAAAAGGTAAAGAGCCTAATAAAAGCAAAAGTGTGGTAGCATTAGAGCTGTGAAATACTCGACCGCATCTATTCATCATATTGATATTCCAGATGTATTAGTTTCCTAATCAATATATATTCTCCGCTCAGTTTTAGGGGGTTGTGTGGACAGAGACTCATGAGACGTGTGTGGTTAGAGAGGGCAGCGTTAGTGACCTGCGCCGGACACACGTCCACTCTGTGTGCATCTGAATGTCTAATGGATCACATGACAACTCTGATTAATTACTGCCCAGCACAACTAAGACATCCTCTCTCTCTCTCTCTCTCTCTCTCTGAGGTTATTCTGACCAACACAGCATTCAGATCTGCATCAGAGGCATGTCACTCATCTCTTACTCATCTTTTCACAAAATTATACTTCCTGACACCTACATGCATGAGAAATAAAGACCACACAGTCTTTCTTTAATATCTCAATGATAGAAAATGCCCCGTAATCTCACGTTTCTCCTCTTACTGCAAACTGTAAAAAAATTTTTAAATTGTAGATATAGAAAAAGAAACCGATTTAGTTGCCAAAAGCATAAAAATACAGTAACAATGTTTTAAGTTTTACAGACTGAAATTAAATTTGCATTAAACAAAAAAAAAAAAAAAAACTTAAATCTTACTTAAATAATGTATTCATGTAAACAAATACAATTTAAATATAAATGAAATATATAAACAATATAATAATACAATAAACAATTTCACAACATAAAACCCTACATAACATAATTATTTCAGTGAAAACCATCAAATGTGAAAAGAGGATTCTGGGAATGTCAATTTATGGGTTTTCACTGTTAATTATAATATTTTTATAATATTATGTTTTTCACTTACAAAACTATATTTTGCTGAAAAATTACATTTAATGTCCCATTAGATCTATCACAGTTTACCATTAATCAATTAACATTTACCGTTAAATCAACAATAATTTAGTTTTAGAAGAGAGTGTTATGATGTCTGCAATCAAAAGTCAGAGATCTCAAATATTTCTTATTCATTTTATACCTGGATGACAACTAGTGACTTAAATGTGACATTTCAAATAGTATTATACTGAAAAACTGTAAATACTCTAACAATAAGTTTTATTTACAACTTTTAAATTTAGTATTTTTTTTATTTTGATATAGGAATGTGTAACCAAAAGATAATTGAAACAGGTTTAACGTTTAACTGGACTTATATTTAATGCACAAATATCCTTAATAAATATGAAAATGTTTTATGCTTTATATAGAATAACCTCAGACCATGAATTTGGTCTAGAAATAATTTTTATTCAGAAACTGCTAGCAAATTTCACAAATAGTAACACATAAAACTAAACGCAAATTTTTTAGTTTGGAGTATTTTATTCCAATAAACCTTTTAAGGGATTCAGCTCCATAAAAAACTGAGAACATTAGAGACTAAAAATGAATGGTCTTCCTTATAAACAAGACCATAAACCGCTGAGGTCTATTTAAGTATTTTATGCTCTGCAAACACTTTACAAGCGCAGAGATATTGATGCTCCGGAGGCTCTGGTGAATCCATCTTGAGAATAAGCTTCTAATAGAGCTCTTACACAGACACGAGAGGGTCATTGAGTGGTTTAATAACACGTAATCAACGTGAGGACAGTCTAATAAAGCTCTGTGCTTAAAGACACTGAATCAGAGACACAGCGGGAGACCAGAGCTACACTCAAATCCACAGCAGAAACACATGCATTGCTCACCGTTAGTTAATGCATGAGTCAATGTAAACGAATGAAACCTTACTGTAAAGTGTTACTGATAAGTCATAATGTTGTATAATGCACACTTAATATTTTCATAACTCATAATGCATTGCAATAATTATTTAGAACTTTAAAAAACACACTGAGAGAAAACTAAGCAAGCAAGTCGATTTCACACATAATTACAAAGAAACAGTAATGCATTGAAATAAACCATGCATCTTAAATAAAAGTAATGCATTGATCAGAACATTACATTTTAAAGATACATTTATTGTTGTTGTTTTTTTTTACAGTGTAATGCATGAATAATATAAAACAATGGGCATTAAAGAATGCATTACACATGCATTTTAAAGGTCTTAATTTTTATGTGTAATTTAAGTCATTATGAATACATTTTTAATGCATTATGATAGAAAGTGTTCACTTATGATTTAATTAAATCTTTAACCTGCATTTGAAACAGGAACACAGAGGTTTTCAGGTTTTATACGCAGATAATCAAACACAGCATTAGTGAACGATTCATAAAGAAAGCACAGATGATAAAACTACATACAATAATGTGTTTCATTATAGTCTAGAGAGCACAGAGATGAACCTAAAATCATTTCAGTGATTCCCAAATGAAAGCAGCCGCACATGGACATCGTAAGAACACAAGAATCTGATTTATACAGCATTTATACAAAAATGCTACACAAAGAGTTTATACACAAACAGTGCATCTATATCTATCGACATCTAAATCACAAATGCTACTGTAAGTGTTGATTTCTACAGCACAAGAAACAATCCATAAAAGTGACAGAGCATTAGAGCATTACAACAGCAAACGTCTCGGAAAAATCACAGCAGTCTCTCACAAAGCAGCTGTAAACATTAACGTCATTATTCTACTGGCACTTATGAAGCAAAAGCAGCTCGTCTGATGTTTTTAAAGCAGATTGTAAATGTCCAAAGCTGATGAGGACTGAATACAGTATACTACACACCTTACTGTACACTAGGATGATAATAGTGTACTTCAGTTAGTATGATATTCTGTCTCATTGCATCTCTACATTGAACATTGAATTTAATGGCATTCAGTTATCATTTATAAATAAGCAAAATCAAAAAGGAAGAGCCAAGATGATGCTAATATCTGAAGGTAATTTTATATTTGCAGTATTTTTTCAGTTTATTTATCAAACTAGAAAAGGAAGGTTGAGTCAAGCTATGCAGTGCATTAAAAAATAAATAATAAAATAAAAAATTATTACTTTAAACAAAATGTTTATGTTTATGAAAATGTTTAACTTAAATACTAAAATAAAAAACATATTTTTGTATCTTTGAAATCATATTATAGATTTTAATAAAATTCTTTAAAAAAAATCAATTTTCAAATTAATATATATTTATTAATTTATTTTGCTGGGCATTTCTGTCAGTATTCGTAGTCTAAATACTTTTATTTATTATTATTATTTTTATTTATTTATAATAGTACAAAGTGAATGTATGAAGTGAAACTTAACGAGCTGAAACTGTTTTAATTTACAATTTTCAACTTCAATTAAAATCTATTTTACTTCATGTAATGATTTTTTTTGTTTGTTTAATTTTAGTTTCAGATTAAGTTACTTATCTATAATAACCCTGAAACTGATAAATACAGTTTTATAAAAACTATACAGAACTGTTAAAAATAAACTAACTACAATACAATAAAATTAATAAAATGTAAAGTGAAAAAAAATAATATCAAACAAAATATTAACACAAATAAGTCAAAAGCATTGCATTCTGGGATACAGTACTCCATTTAGCATGCTGTTGCATACTACATATTTTGCTAAGATTGGCGTACTAGTACTTAATGCTATATATATAGCAAAAACAGTAAGCGTACGGTGAAATAATGAACAGTATTTGGCCATTTTGATATTCAGTCAGTGAAAAACCTGTATTGTTCAAACATCAATATTAGTGTTAAGTTCTGATCCATAACCAGTGGTTGGTGAATTCTGCCTAGCAACACATGACCACAGTAACTAGCCAATAAAAAACCTGTGCTATTGCTTGATTTTCCAGCTCTGAATCATCTCCAGACTGAACTGTGAATATCAGCACATGTATGTTTCTCTCGTTCATGTGTTAGATCGATAACACCCCCCCCCCTCCTCTCTTTCTCTGCAACACATCACAAAAAAATTAGCCTTTATTCATCCATTATGACTATTGGATTTTAACATTCACAACAGCAAACTACTCTGATATATCTGTGACCTAAACGTTCAGAGTTTCATCTCTGAGCCTCACAAACCTCTCTGTGCATCCATTATATGTGAGAACATCTACAGCACGAGCGCGGCAAAATCTGCAACTTTTAGTCCATTTTAAATTCAGGACGTAGTTGTAATTAAATACACAATAGCAATACTGTCAGATTTAATATTATGCTGTTTTTTTAAAACCAGTTGCACACATATTATCACACTGACTAAGAAGCAAATCACAGCAATACAAATAATAAACTTGCAATTTTATCTAGGTTTAAACATTTTACAGTTTACAGCCGTTTTATATTCACATCACACACACACACACACACGCTTCAGAAGAATCCAAAACAAACCAGTCTCTTCTTTCCCCGTCTCTCTCCTCAAAAGTGTGGAAATGATGGTTAGCATGTTTTAGAGGAGCATGAGATCTCAGAACATGAAGCAGATGATGTCTGACATGAAAGCAGACGGACATTGATTGAGAGAGCTTTGACTTTGTGAGGAGCGCAGGATGGAGGAGAGCTGCTGAAGTGATCGATCGAGGCTTTAATAATTGAGAAGCGTGAAGGAGGGAGACGTGGAGCTGCGTAACACACTCATTGCCATGAATACACACACAGATATTAACACTGAGGTGAGCAACGGCACAACGAGAAGAGAAGAGAAAGGAAAAACTGGAGCGAGATGCTCCACTGATTATCATTTGTGTCTGTCAGCAAATACAAGCAAGATCTGAAGGTTTGAGATGCACGTGCATTGTGTTCACACAAAATAACAGCATTTATCCAGCATGCATGCATCTGATGAATGAAACCAGCACTCATATATTCACATAAGATGCAATAAAAAAATTAAATAAGTGCATTTAATACAAATTGCATTAAATATATTCACATAACAAGATCATTAGGATATGATAGCTGCAATAAGATACACATGCAAATATTAAGATGCATTTTCATTAGCAAATTCAATTTGTGTAGAACAATGCAAAACAGGTGCATTTCCACTCTACAGCGCTCAGATATTTGGTGTCATTGTTTATGTAGGTGTGACTGTGCATGAAAATATGACGGTCTGGTCGCATGTTTAAACGCTTCTACCTGTGCATATGCAGGAAAACTGTGGTGTGTGTGTGTGTGTGTGTGTGTGTGAGGTTGGGTTACAGTGTGTGTCTGCACTACAAATTGTTAAGGCTTATCTGACTTGCGCTGAAACTGTATTGATTTCCTTTCCCCTGCTCGCTCTTACATCTCTGGGGCTCTCGCCAGCAGCAGGAACCAGCCGTGCAACACACACTCACACACACACACACACACACACGGTCGCGCAGACCCCTTCCCTGCAACACCACCAGCTTTCCCATTAACAGATCTGTCTCTGAAACACACACATGCAGAAACAAATGCACAAACACACACAAACACATGCAGCAACACGAAACAAACATGCACAGACACGCACAAATACACAAAAACATGCACACACACAAACATGAGCAATTACACAAAAACGTGCACAAACACACACGCACAACAAACACTAACATGAACAAAGACACACAAAATCACACGCACAACAAACACGTGCACAAACACACACACACAGACACAAGCATAAACACACACACAAACATGCACATAACAGTGTGTGGGATAGAGCTGAGTTCATAATAATATACTTTTTCTGCAGTATTGTATAAGCATTTTATTTTGCACATTGCACATTTCAGCATGTAAAATATGTATCTTAATTTTTTTTTATAAATGTAAATATTTTTATAATTTTTAAGTCTCATTTTAATTCACATTATAACCTAATACATATTTTTTGTATTTATTTTAATATTTATGAATTATTATTTTATTGTATTAATTACTTACCACTTTATTTTAATAGTTTATGCTATTCTTATATTGTATTATTTGTTAATTTCTATGAAGTTCAATTTACTTTAAGTAGCTAATATTAGAGCAAAACTAACTTATTTTATTTAGTAACTCTGACTGTATAGTTCATGTTACATTTACATGCGCAGTACATACTACTTCCGGTTTACTCATCAAACTGGAAAAAGAAAGTCGAGTCTAGCACATTGCATTTTGGGACACAGTGTTATGTTTAATGTGCTGTTGTAACCTTTCCATTCTAGTTTTCATACTTCATAATGCATTCGGTTCCACAAACTGTTTTTTTTTTATTAAACAGCAAATGATTGCAAACATCCTGGAATATACTCCACATGTCACCTGCTCTCAAACACAATCATGAACACATTTATCAAGATTCATTTCAGTGCAGAAAACATGCTTCACAAGTACTCCACTCTGCCATTGGCTGGACAATCACATAGTCCCGCCCCCAGAGCATGATTGACAGGAGCTCAACCAAACAGATCAATGTTCTGAATGCAACAGTGTTTCACTCTTCAGACATCAAACTAGCAAACTGATGTGAACAAAACATTTCAGCTTTAAATTCACATCTCCGAATACAATAATTATATATATGAAAACAAAGTTTTAATAGGACATATCTATATGGTACGAAATCCTTTAGACGTGTGTGTGTGTGTGTGTGTGAAATGTTCAGCATCAAAAACACACTTGAGAATAACACACAAACATAAAAGAAAGATCTTCAAGTGATGGTTTGCTCTTGCAATGACTTCTCTGCTTCCAGATCAATCAAACGGTCTATGAATGGCGTTTAATTGAGCTGCTGGGGATGGACCTGGTCTGTCAGATGTTTGTCCACTGACAAATTGATTTCGGAGACCAGTTAGGAAAGCCCCAAGACAAAGACGAACTCGTCCTGACCTGGACAAAGAGAAAACCTCGCTTATATTAGACAACAAACTCGCTCGCTGATATAGTTCATATTATCTGATCTAACTATAACCAGATTGGTTGAAGGGCCTTCTAATCTGTGTGAGATTTCATAAAGACATTCTTTCAGCACATTAATGCTAAAATAAAAAATTTAAATAAAAAAAAAAAGAATCTGTGTCTTTTAAAGCCAATATGAACCTCTATAAAGACTTCATAAAATCCCAGTCTCATTAAATAAAGTTGAAAAGTTCTAAATCAAGCTATCTGGAGGTATACATTCAGATTATTTAGAAATAATTCATCATATTATAAAATGCAATTGCCCTAGTAATGCATTTTTTTTGGGAAGTAGTTATTTAAAAAAAGATTTCTGTGCATGATATAGGCTTAATTAGTGGATTGGTTGATTATTTATAATTAGCCTAATTTTTAACTCTCTCTCTCTCTCTCTCTCTCACACACACACACACAGATGAGTAACTGAGGTCAAACTCTGTTTAAGTCGCATAGGATGCTGCACAGTAATAAATTCTCGACATGTTTCTTTGAATTATTCGAGCAGATCCACACGACAGATATTGACTACTGTCTGCATTCGTAAAAGTGCTATTTAATATCTAAACAAGCAATATAAATATGAATTCTTCTGAGGTGTTTGGGACTATGAGGCAGCCTGCATTAAAAAATAATCAATGCTTTATAGGCTAACTCACCTAATAATATTGTGATGCTGTTTTTTATCATTATTATTTGTTGACATAAATCTTACAGTAACAATACATTTTTAAACATAATATTAATTCCTGAAATAGGTCAGATAACCCGCTTTTATTTCATTTCACAGAAAACCGCTGGTCAAATTATTTCTTTCTTTATCGGATACTGTCATTTAATTTCATTATTATTTACTCATCGCGCGCGCTGATATGGATGGACTTTTTATAACAAACACGCAATTCATTAATAAACACATTTTTATGTGAGTGCTGATCGTATTAAAACGTGCATGGAAATTAATTATTAATCTTTTATTTTCACAATGAAAAGTCGTGAAAAAAAAAAGGATTTTAATTTGTGGTGCTTGCAGACAAAACACGAAGAACAGATTTTTTTTTTTTTTTAAACATCACATTAATTTTATTATTTCTTCTTTAGCATACATTACATAAAATGTATCAACAATTCATCTCGAAGAACAGATTTATGTGGCGCGTGCGCACGACATGATGCCAAACACACACACACACACACACACACACAGAAATAAAAATCGAATTAAATTATCCGCTTTAACCTTATTGTTGTCAAACGCTCAGTGCGTCAATGATGAACATTGACATCCTCTCAAAACCAGCACAGCTTCATTTTACCTTCACTCATACTGAACTCTTAAGATAAATATATATACAGTCTTGTTCAAAATAATAGCAGTACAATGTGACTAACCAGAATAATCAAGGTTTTTAGTATATTTTTTATTGCTACGTGGCAAACAAGTTACCAGTAGGTTCAGTAGATTGTCAGAAAACAAACAAGACCCAGCATTCATGATATGCACGCTGTTAAGGCTGTGCAATTGGGCAATTAGTTGAATTAGTTGAAAGGGGTGTGTTCAAAAAAATAGCAGTGTGGCATTCAATCACTGAGGTCATCAATTTTGTGAAGAAACGGGTGTGAATCAGGTGGCCCCTATTTAAGGATGAAGCCAACACTTGTTGAACATGCATTTGAAAGCTGAGGAAAATGGGTCGTTCAAGACATTGTTCAGAAGAACAGCGTACTTTGATTAAAAAGTTGATTAGAGAGGGGAAAACCTATAAAGAGGTGCAAAAAATGATAGGCTGTTCAGCTAAAATGATCTCCAATGCCTTAAAATGGAGAGCAAAACCAGAGAGACGTGGAAGAAAACGGAAGACAACCATCAAAATGGATAGAAGAATAACCAGAATGGCAAAGGCTCAGCCAATGATCACCTCCAGGATGATCAAAGACAGTCTGGAGTTACCTGTAAGTACTGTGACAGTTAGAAGACGTCTGTGTGAAGCTAATCTATTTTCAAGAATCCCCCGCAAAGTCCCTCTGTTAAAAAAAAGGCATGTGCAGAAGAGGTTACAATTTGCCAAAGAACACATCAACTGGCCTAAAGAGAAATGGAGGAACATTTTGTGGACTGATGAGAGTAAAATTGTTCTTTTTGGGTCCAAGGGCCACAGGCAGTTTGTGAGACGACCCCCAAACTCTGAATTCAAGCCACAGTACACAGTGAAGACAGTGAAGCATGGAGGTGCAAGCATCATGATATGGGCATGTTTCTCCTACTATGGTGTTGGGCCTATTTATCGCATACCAGGGATCATGGATCAGTTTGCATATGTTAAAATACTTGAAGAGGTCATGTTGCCCTATGCTGAAGAGGACATGCCCTTGAAATGGTTGTTTCAACAAGACAATGACCCAAAACACACTAGTAAACGGGCAAAGTCTTGGTTCCAAACCAACAAAATTAATGTTATGGAGTGGCCAGCCCAATCTCCAGACCTTAATCCAATTGAGAACTTGTGGGGTGATATCAAAAATGCTGTTTCTGAAGCAAAACCAAGAAATGTGAATGAATTGTGGAATGTTGTTAAAGAATCATGGAGTGGAATAACAGCTGAGAGGTGCCACAAGTTGGTTGACTCCATGCCACACAGATGTCAAGCAGTTTTAAAAAAACTGTGGTCATACAACTAAATATTAGTTTAGTGATTCACAGGATTGCTAAATCCCAGAAAAAAAAAATGTTTGTACAAAATAGTTTTGAGTTTGTACAGTCAAAGGTAGACACTGCTATTTTTTTGAACACACCCCTTTCAACTAATTGCCCAATTGCACAGCCTTAAGAGCGTGCATATCATGAATGCTGGGTCTTGTTTGTTTTCTGACAATCTACTGAACCTACTGGTAACTTGTTTGCCACGTAGCAATAAAAAATATACTAACAACCTTGATTATTCTGGTTAGTCACATTGTACTGCTATTATTTTGAACAAGACTGTATATATATATAATTTATCAAGGTATTCTACAGAATTTTAATATTGCATTTATTTTATTAAATCAAATAGCCTATATTGTTGATAAGATATTGTTGAACTCAGAATTTAAGCCAGTGAACAATTCACTTGAGGACACTTGGTTCCGTATTACGATTTTTTTAAATCAACATTGTTTGGCAAAAAAGAAAGAAAACACCTTTGCAGTGATATTTTAAAGGTGCTGTAGGGAACTTTTGTAAAAATATACTTTTTACATATTTGTTAAACCTGTCATTATGTCCTGACAGTAGAATATGAGACACATAATCTGTGAAAAAAATCAAGCTCCTCTGGTTCCTCCCAGTGTCCTATTGCCATTTGCAGAAACTCCATTGCTCCCGGTAAGAAACAACCAATCAGAGCTGCGGTCCGTGACTTTGTTTGTGTTCAAAATTTATAAAAATGTATATAATAAGCGAGAACACCATGAATCCATTTTCCAAACCGTGTTTTTGGCTTGTCCTGAATCACTAGGGTGCACCTATAATAAGTGTTTATATTCGGACTATTTTAGATTGCTTCGGGGGTACCGCGGCGGAGTAACCCAGTACCTTTGTGATTCTTCATAGACATAAACAGAGAGAAGTAGTTCCGGCTACGATGTTCTTCCGCAAGACGCAAGCAGTTCTGTTTATTAACCGCTAGAGCGTCAAAAGTTCCCTACCGCAGCTTTAAGCAGTAGAAAGGAGCCGCATTGATTAAATAACTGCAGCAACATGTACTGGGTGTGTATTGTTGATCTGGTTTGTGTTGACTGGGCTTTGATTGACATGATGTTTCTCGCCAGCAGTAGCCCGGCCTGCGCGGGAGAGGGTTCGTTTCACCGCTCCCAAAAACAGAACCGCGCCGCTCAAGCCATCGATCCCGAGCCGAGCTGTGAGCGGCCTGGTGCGGTTAGTTATCGACCCCGCCCCCCGCTACGCCCACACGCACACAGACCACACCCACCTCAGCAGACGGCATGCTCACATATGTACAATAACTGCAATGTTCATTTAATTGACCTTTTGAGGTTCAAGCCTACGGAAATAGGATTTATTTTGCACAAATGTTTTATTATTATTATTGTTGTTTACGTACTATTTATATATAGCTACACAGAAATGGACTTTAGCGTGCATTTTACATGCAATGGTTAGGTTTAGGGTATAGGTGCTTATTTGCCAATATACGCCAAAATGCGTATCATATGCACGCCAAAGTCCCCCCCCCCCAAAAAAACACACATTGAACGCACTATTTATGTCTACTGCAGCCTTGTTTTAACTCGTGTCAAAAATTCAATATAACGTCTAAATATATGACTAAAGTTTATTGTAATAAAGTAAATCTAATCCTAATCTGGCACCGTTGCTTTGGTATCAGTTTAAAACTGCCTACACATTAAAATGTACAATGGATCATTTTCTGTAACAATTAGGCTATAATCCAACCATTGCAGAAGCAAAACACCTTTTTAGTCACAAGAAGCATCTTCACAATTTTACACATATTAAACGACTGGTTGAGTCTACACAAACACTCACAGACACACACTAGAAAGTCTGTTTAGAAGAAAAAAATTTTAATTTTTAAATTAAAGAGTTAGCCTAAGCAAAAGAATACGAGATTGTGATGAATAGATTAGATGAATTAATGAATACTGATTTAGGCAACCCTCATATTCTATAAAAAACTGCCATATGAATTCAGAAGAACATAGGAAATATAAATAAAGGACAAACTGCAGCAGTATACTCATCCATCTGAGTGATAAGATATCAATATCAGCGCTTATTGGATTACAAAACTAAACAGACTCTGCCCATTAAAATGTCATCTGCAAACATCACACACACATCCCGAGTTCAATGTCTTTTCTGTGATTATGCGCCTTCCTTCACACGAGTCAACATGGATAATATTCGTATTTTATCAGTGCGGGTTTATATAGTCTTGATGTCACAGACAACCCTTAATATGCTGTCTGATATATTTTGTTTACAAATGGTTCCTTATTCTGGCGCAACTGAGTCTGATTTATTGCAACCGGTATTAAAAGGAATAACAACTAAACTGTTGAAAACCCAAAATGTTCAGCAAACTATGGCAGTATTAAGAGCTGCACACTGTATTATTATTGAGCTGGAGACGCAGAGTTATCAAAGCTGGCACGCGCTGCTGTGAGACACGGGCTATATATTAAATACATGTTTCATGGGAAGGTTTAAAAGCAAAGGTCAATCGATTCCTGGACTATTAACTTGTTAGGAAAAGGGTTAAAATGAAGCAACTGAATGCGGTTCTCATAATAAGCGACAATAAAAGGAATATACTGTCTAAAAGGATTTATGTGAACTCATTTGGACCTGGAGGAGCTAGAGGTCATTTTTTGCATTTACAGATATTAGTTAGCTATGCAACCAGATTCGCTTTAATAAGGTTATTTTGGTTCGTTTGCTGAAATGAAATGCATCTTCATTTGGTGTATAAAATAAAATAAAACAATTGGCAATCGGTTTCAGCTGATTCTTTTCATCTTAACAGATATACTAATAAAAAGTAAGCATTTCCCTGTTCGAGGCATATAGATCAGCATTTTATGGTGTTTTTGGTAATTATTAGCCTATTTTCCCACAGTCTTGCAATGCATTGCGTTCATTCACCAATGCTCCACGCTTGAGATCTGAATAAACTGTGCGTGAAATTATAGTGTTGTGCATTTTCAGTGTTTTAGGCTATATGCATTGTCTACTCGCCTGTTGCAGTTTCTGTTTTCCATAGAGGCACTGTAAGTGATCCGCATGGTTATGCGCAAAGTCCAAAGACATCTGAAGCCAAATGACAGTTTTGCATTAGGGAAACTCCTTCACATTTTCTGAAATCCCACCTGTACTATTCAAAATGGCGCCTGTAGACACGCGCCAATCACATGAAACATTATTGGCTCGTGCGTCTCTACACACGCACGTGGCGACGTGACGTTACACTGAATGCAAGCGACCGAATGAATGCATATTTAATTGCATCCTCATTTCTGTAGTGTTTTGCACGTGCACTTGCTCTGGCATTTTTATTATTCTTGCAGCTGCTTTTTTTAAAAAGCTTCTTGTAGTCTATTTTATATGCATTTGCTAAATGAACATGTGGCTAAATATTGAGTGAATAATATCAATTTTAGTACGATCATATTAGCTTATTATTCTTGCGGTATATCTCCTGAATGGTGATTCTGAATACATTCGGGTTCAAAATAATAGCCTATTTTTTTATCTTTAAGACCAACATTTGAGTGCAACCATGTTAGGCTATTATCATGGATGTATAAATAAATAAAGCAAGGTAGGACTGTACGGGCTGCTCGGTGTTTTGAACGGATCTGCTGGTTTTTGAATGTTAAAGTGCGTCTAATGTGCGTCTTTCTTCTTTCTGTCTGCGCTCTGCTGTTGCCCTAAAAGCTGCAATGATCGATTTTCCTCTGTTTTCTCTTGCGCACGTGGTCCAGTAATCAGGGCCCCTTCCCGGGCGATCGATCCGTATTGATCCCCCACGGAGCGCGTGACACCGGGAGGAGGCTGGTGGGGAAGAGCCGAGATGATGCTCGATACAGAAACAGCAGACAATCGGACAAAAGAGCTGTACATATTGGTCAGAGAAAAGGAGAGTCTATATCTTATTCTCCATCATTCTCCATGTATGATTTTGTTTTGTCTTCACATCTGTCCAGCAAAGACAGCTACGATGTTCTTATGAATCAAAATACCGAACAAACCCTAACCTAAAATATTCAGAATGTTCCTAAACGTCTCTCAATAAAGTTTAAGTGATGTATATAGCCTACATCTCTAAAATAATTTAAATAATATAGTGTATTAGTCAAGGGTGGTTCTAGGGTGAGTGGAGATTCGGGGCTTAGCCCAGAAAAATCCATGTATGTGACTTTTTATTTTAATAAATCAGAAAGATTTACCTTGTTTAAAATATACAAAAGCAATAAAACAAATTTAAAACATTTTATTTAAAGTATTGAGAAAATAAATTTGCTTTTTGCTAACAAAAATTAAGAATTGCAAAACAAATGAAACAGAGGAAAGCAATGATTTTGCAATATATATTTTCCATGGTCATATCTATTAATTTATTTGCAAGGCTGCTTTTATTTTGCATGTCAGTCTAGTTTGAGCATGCTATACCATTTTTCCTTTGCGCTTCACTTTTCTGCACGTCTCTCTTTGTGGCAATGTTTTGACGTGGGGGCGGAGTTAATGGACGGGGGGCGTGTACAACATGCCTCCATGGAAGTGACGTCATCGGCCGGAGACGGCCCGAGATCCAGGTCCTGTCATGAGCAGAGACTTTCCAGTGGATCGTTTATTTTTATTCAGTAGCATTATGTTCATGTTTTCGTTTTATTTACTTTATTAACAAATGTATGTGTATTAGCAGCGTTTGCTCAAGTTAAATAAGTTGTTAACATGAACATCTGCTGTTTATTTCTCTCCATGTGCACACTTTTATAGCATTATGTGTATTAAGATCGCAAATCTTTTGAGTCAGTTCGGGAGTTCGGATCAGGATCGCGAATCATTTGAGTCAGTTCGGGAGTTCGGAGCGGGATCGCGAATCATTTTAGTCAATTTGGAGATCGCGAATCATTTGAATAAGTTCGGGAGTTCGTAGCGGGATCGCGAGTCAGTTTGGGGTTTGCAAATCATTTGAAGCAGTTCGGGAGTTCGTAGCGGGATCGCGAATCATTTGAGTCATCTGACTCCAGTTTGGGAGTTGGAGCGGGATCGCGAATCATTTGAATCCATTTGGGGATCGCGAATCATTTGAATCAGTTCGGGAGTTCGTAGCGGGATCGCGAATCAATTGAGTCAATTTGGGGATCGCGAATCATTTGAATCAGTTCGGGAGTTCGTAGCGGGATCGCGAATCATTTGAATAAGTTCGGGAGTTCGTGGCGGGATCGCGAATCATTTGAGTCATCTGACTCCAGTTTGGGAGTTGGAGCGGGATCGCGAATCATTTGAGTCAGTTTGGGGATCGCAAATCATTTGAATCAGTTCGGGAGTTCGTAGGGGTTTCGCGAATAATTTGAGTCAGTTTGGGGTTCGCAAATCATAGCTGTATATGGATTGGCATTTTTAACTAATTTAGTAGCTAGTTTAGTATTTATTTAGTAATACGTTTTCCACGCTTATTAAGGTGTGAAATGTGAACTCGTATTTTGGTTTTAATGATGTGCCTTTTAACAGTATCAAGTATATTCTAAAACTAAACAAATCGTGCCTAAAAAGTGCATGCATCTAGGCTAATGTAAAGTTACATGATTAAATCATACTAGTGCGCGTGTGCATTTTGAGTGCGTTCTTTCACTGCATTATTCGGTGTATTCAAATGCATTTATGAATGCATGTGAATGATCACAAAATTCAAGATATGAACCCTTTGTGCTAAAAGGGTTCTTTCAATTAAATGATTGGTGCATGGATGGATAGATAAAATGATGGATAGATAGATAGATGCATGAACTGCTGTAGAGTCAGTATTCTGATTGAGTGATTCTGCATGTGTGTATGTGTATGGTATAGTAGTGTGTGTGTGTGTGTGGTGGTATGAATATGATGGATGAGTGAGCTGCAGCTTTAGAAGGCAGCAGTAAACAGATTTGACTGTGTAGGGTAGATCGATTGGCTCATGGCTCTCTGTAATTAGACATACAGCGCTTGGCCTGGCATCAGCCTCCTCAGCACAATCTCACCGGGAGAACCCTCACACCGCAAGAGTGTGTGTGTGTGTGTGTGTGTGTGAGAGAGAAATACAGACACATGCAAGAGAAGGAATATCAGAATTCTACAGTAAGAAACAGAGAGGGATGTTCCGTGCATTAGCAGACGATTAGGTTATGTTTTAATGAATGATAAGATGCAGGACTGTGAAACGCTGACATCATGGATTGTGTTGCACGGACAGATCCTGCTCTCTGTGGTGCTTGATGCTAAAAAGTGGAAATTGCTTGGGATTTGGCAGTGTTTTATAGAATCAGCTGTGAGCACGAACACATGAATAAAAATCCTCTGGATGACTGCAAACAGCTCACAGAGGAAGAGTGGATTTTGCCTGAGGGTCCTCAAACATGAGTCCCACACTAAACACACACACACAAACACACACACACAGAGTCACTGAATGTACTGGTTTGTGCTTAACTACAACAAATATTGGTCAAATATACGTCAAAAGCAAATTAAATGCATAGACCTGCAAAATGCACACTCTTAAAAATAAACATATTTATTGGCATCAATAGTTCCATGAGGAACCATTGATTTTTAGAACTGTTCACTGAAAGCTTCTTTGGGGAACCAAAATATTTTAGTTTATTTTCTTTTAAGTTAAACACAAAACAGAATTATCTGATTGCAATGAGACCCTTAGGGACTTTTTCTCAGACAGAATAGCCTCAAGAGGTGAAAGAGGAAGTGTAGATAAACGAACATCTTGCTGGGTCTGAATGTGATAATGTCTAATTTAAAGATAAATGTAGTGGGAAGGATGTTTGAATGCCTCGACCATTGTTCATCTATGCCATCTTCGAGAGCAGGGAGTAGAGAAGGACAGCAATAAAAAGCACTAAATAGTTTTTCTATAAAACCACATTTGCAAACTTTATTTTATAAAGTGTAACATGGATTTTATGCAGTAATTTGGCCTTCACTGTCTGATTTGTGTTATTATTGGTTGTGTATTGCACATTTAAACATATCTGGGGACAGTATGCATGCAATATACTCCAGGAATTATAATCATTACAAATAACTATTCTGTAAGTAGCAGAAATTATTTCCTGTGCATTATATCATTTAATGTGGGTGTTCTATTCTTCTGGGGTTTACAAGCTCAGAGACATAAACTGTTTTGATAAATAAAAATTATATATATATATAGATTTAAATATGAATCAGATGTCTGACTTTGAAACCGAGTATGTTTCCTGTAAAGATAACTGGCTTATACTAATAGTGGAATGTTTATTTTTACCCAGGAGCTTGACTTTTTGAAGCTCCGCCCTTTTCTGAAAAAGGGGCTGGAGCACCAGCTCATTTGCATTTAAAGGAACAAACTCCGAAACAGTGCGTTTTGGGTCATTCCCTAAAGTGGCAAATTTAACAAGCTAAACAAAACTTCATGTATACACTCTGGGGACAACAGAGACTTCTTTTACATCTTCTAAAATACATTCCCTTTAATGTTATGATCAAATGTTCTTCCAGTAATATTCAAAAGAACATTTATTCAAAGGTCTCTGGTCTGTAATAAAGTTCTCAAAACGTTAGCATAAAATGATCATGTATACATCGTTCATATAACTTTTTTTTTACTTTTGATGCTTGTCTGACATTTTTTTGTTAGTCTACTACTTGTTACAGAACGTTCCAAAAACATTCAAAAGTAACATTTCGATAATGTTTGCAAAACGATAAAATGGAATGTTCCGTTAACACTCAAATATCCAAGAAAAACATTAACGGAATGTTTGTTTAAAAAGTTCTCTTGACTTTAACAACATTCTCAAAACGTCAGCACAAAAACATTATTTATACTGTACATCACTCATGGAACGTTTTTCTTCGAATATTTTAGTTGGACGTTCATCACTTTTTTTTATTATTATTACGTGTTTCAAAATGTTCAGGTAACATTCAAAAGCAACTTTACTATATAAAATCATAAAATGCAATCTTCGCTAACAATTTTTTATGTTTTTTTTACATTTTAAAAACTGGATGATTTAAATTTTTCGAGAACATTCCAAGAGAGACAAAAAAATTCCCAACATATTTTTGTGAGCTGGATATAAATGTATTAAATATAAATTGAAATCTAAATCACACTATCACGGTGTTAGATATTTTTAACTAGTATTTCTGACTAGCTATATGCATATAGTGCTTTAAACCCATTTTTTGTTTACCACGTTTGCAATCAATTCTGAAAACTAGCAGACAGAAATCACACTCTATTGAATTTCTTCATCAGTTTTCTACTGGATGCATGATTTTCTGGACGTTGACTTCTTGTATTTTCACTCGTCTCTTTCTCTGTTTCTCCTCCTGGCAGCCTGCAAAAGAAAGGAACAGGAGCAGCACAAAGACAGAAACATGGTTCCCAAGAAGCAGCGCCTGGTCTTCACCGACCTCCAGCGGCGAACGCTCATCGCCATCTTCAAGGAGAACAAGCGTCCCAGCAAAGAGATGCAGATCACCATCTCGCAGCAGCTGGGGCTGGAGCTCTCCACCGTCAGCAACTTCTTCATGAACGCTCGCCGCAGATGCGTGGACCGCTGGCAGGACGAGCACGCGGTCAGTCCCGGGCCCGGCCCCTCGGGGAACACTTTCTCCAAGGCTTGAGCGTCTCGGATGCGGAGAAACCCGGTCCAGATGCAACATCTGAGCAGCAGCTGATGATGATGATCTACGGCGCACATCAAATCTCACAAACCTCTTCGGTGCACGGCGGATGTGGATGAATCATTTGCATTACTTATTTTAATTCATTAGTCCTGTGTCTTTCTCCTCGTGGATACTTCAGTCGTTCCCCACCTGTGCTTGATATTTGAGCTAAGACATCTCTCATCTCAGTCTCTGGATTGGCCGAGCAGAATATTCTCTCTCTCATAGAGCAGCAGAAAGAAGGAAAAGAAGGCAATACGTATTTTAGCACACGACCCTTGGTTCTCGACTCCTTGACCTTTGACCTGTCCTTGACACATCAGGATGTTTAAACATGTATCGCGGTAGCTCCTCGCCGTCTCAGTCTGTACTTTCACTGCCAGCGTGGCGCCTTGTTCTTGCTCCAGCACAATGATAAAGGGATGCAAAAATCAATCAGTCCTCTGTTTCGGCCCCTAAAGAATCATGTTACCGTGGGGGTCCTACAGAGGGCTTCATCTGCACAGAGCAATGGCGCCACCTCCTGGAAGACCCCAGAAACACACGCTTCGTCTGCTGCAGGACATGCTTGCTGCCTTCAAGTCTGCTGTTTTAGCATTACTCATATACTATTATAGTTTTTTATTTAAATTAGTTTTTAAAACTAAAGTTCTGTTTTAAAATTTGTTGTGGTTTTGCTATTTTAATTATTTTTAAAACGTATGCGTATATAGTTTTTATTAATTTTATTTCAGTTTGTTTAAGTATCATTGCTATCATTTTATTTATATTTTAAATATTTTTATTTTTATATAGGTTTAAGCAATTTTGTTGCATTGTAATTGTATTCCTTTAAAAAAATATCTAAATATTAGTTATTTAAATATTTAAAGTTGAAATGTTGCCTTGGCGAGTAAGTTTTAATATTTAATTTCCATTAAAATTTATTAATTTATTTAAAGTGCTGAATTTTTATTTTTATGTATATGTATAGTTTTTAGTTTTAGTTACCATTAATAACCCTGAATCAAGTCAATTTACAATGATACCATTTACCATTTTCCCATTATTTTTATTGCAATTTGCACAATCTCAAGGAGGAACGACCCAGAAAGACTTGAAGGCAGCATGAATCTGTCTTTTTCTCATACATTTGCTTTTTTTATCCATTCATGTCTTACATCCAAAAGGTATTTTCCGTTACCAAAGATGAAACAATCAGTAACCAAACAAACGCAGAGTAAAAGCTGTTGATTATTTTCCTCCTGTTCGTGGAGACCTGCAGCTTTAGTGGCCAAACCTAAAGGTAAAATGTCACTGTATGATAACTGAGTGCCAACGACAGATGCCTTAACGATAATCATAAAGGAAGACTCCCTTCTTTCCCATGAGTCTGTGCGGGAGAATCTGACAAATCATGTGAAATCCTTCCCACAGCGGCTGAGAAACACTCATCCACTCAAGCCAAATCGTTCCATATACCAATACATACTGATAATGAAACTGTAAATATCTTTCCTCCTTGTTTTCCTTCCCTCTCTCTCTCTCTCTCTCTGTTCCTCTATAATAACGATGCGGGTAA
This sequence comes from Carassius gibelio, assembly GCF_023724105.1. Classification (NCBI taxonomy): domain Eukaryota; kingdom Metazoa; phylum Chordata; class Actinopteri; order Cypriniformes; family Cyprinidae; genus Carassius; species Carassius gibelio. The sequence goes on from NC_068397.1 coordinate 30,784,907, forward strand.
AAATAGTTACATAGACACAAAGTTTGTATTAAACCTCTTGACTCTTTGTGCTCTGTTGTGCATAAACTAAGTGTAAAGAAGCACCTTGTGACGACGGGAAATGAAGAAAAAAAGGGATTGTTGTGAATAACGAACAGACTCCTGAACTCTGGACTCTCGCAGCTGTAGAGATGTCTTCAATCCAAAGGCTCCTGCTGGAGAAAAAGACCGTTCGCCAAGTGATGGTCATCTTTGCTCACTTTCTGTCTCGCTGTCCGGACAGGTAAGACAGCAGACGTCTGTAGCATTTCCACAGAGAGCTTTGAGCCACGGCCAGGCGAAGAGCGAGGTTTTCTTAAACGGTGTCATTGCAAACTCTGATGTGAAGCAAAAATGTGGAAAGAAGCGAACACACACCTCGTTTGTAGTGAGAATCAATGTGGCTACCTCACAGAAACACAGTGGTGTGTGTGAAACAGCCACTGATACCAAAGATTCTTCTTCAGCCTGCCAGTGTAACCATCATCATCATCATCATCATCATCATCAGCCAACTATTGCTTACAAACACACAATCACATATGCATAGCTGTCTAATTGGGGACATGCAGGAATAGTTCAACCAAAAATTTAAATTTGAGAATTATGTGCTCACACTACAGCCATCTGAGATGTGGATGAGTTTGTGTCTTCATCAGATTTGGAGAAATGCATCAGTGTCTCATCAATGGATGCTCTGCAGTGAATGGGTGCCGTCAGAATGAGAGTCTGATAAAAACATCACAATAATCCACAGCACTCCAGTCCATCAGTGAACATCTGGAGAAGACAAAAGATGAAACACATCCAGCATTAAGATGATTTTAACTCAAACACATAGAGTCTATAATCCAGAATAACATTTCCTCCAGTGAAAAAGTGTTCTGGTCTGAATCAGGAGAGAAATCTGCACAGATCGAGCAGTGTTTAAACAGGAGATGCACAATATTTGGCCAGAAGTGAAGGTTTGACGTCTCTTGTCTTCTCCAGATGTTCACTGATGGACTGGAGTGCTGTAGATTATTGGGATGTTTTTATCAGACTCTCATTCTGACGGCACCCATTCACTGCAGAGCATCCATTGATGAGACTCTGATGCATTTCTCCAAACCTGATGAAGAAACAAACTCATCCTTATCTTAGATGCCCTTAGTGTGAGTGCCTTTTCTACACATTTTCACTTTTGGTGAACTGTTCATAACCTAAACTCACAAGCTAAACACACACACACACACACACACACACACACACACACACACACACAGAGTAGTCAGACTGCATTATGCCACGGTGAAGGATGTGGCAACTATGCAGGACAAGTTGAGTGCCTTTTTCCTTCAACCACGGGTGGAATTGCTCTGGACACACTCTCAAACACACACACACACACACACACACACTTTTTAAAACATGTATTTTGCATAGCTGCATATCTTGCATAAAAACAAGGGACTTCGTTTCCATTCAGACAAAGAAGCACTTTGTTTTTTATTTTAATGAAAGTAGTTGTTTTTCTATTTGCTGCATTTATTTAAGTGTATTTATTCATCTATGAAGTGTGCAGGAGTCACAGACGAGCAGTTAGTGATGCTTAACACGTGATATTACTGTAAACGTGTGCCGTCGCCTCTGGATTCACACACACACACACACACACACACACACTTCCAACAGAGCTATTTTTGTGTAACTTACAGTATTCTGGAAGTGTGTGCTTGAGATAATCGTGTAAAACTGAGGTACACCCGCACTGTCAGAGGTCGTCCAATCATATGCCTCCATCGATCATGCACACAGACATTCGACCAATCACGTCATCTCACGCTGGCAGGCACGTGTTGACAATGAGAATTCTGATATACCTCAAACACTTGTAATGTAAAGGTAACCTGATGAAACAATAACGATGATAGTAGAAGATAATGTTGCTAAACAATAGTTTTGGAAATATTGTGACTTGAAGCTTTTTATTACTGTTCTGTACTGTCTTGTTGAGTTGAGTAACTTCCCTGTTCGTTTTTGGCATGCTCCCTCAAAATCAGCCATTTTTAAGTGCGAACTTAACATTTAAGTGGCGTCAGATCAACTAGAAAACATTCTTGCGTCGCCACATGAAACCTTTGACCACGGGAGTCAAGATTGCCTGAAATTATCCAAAGCTTGTGTAGTAGTTAGTTCTTTTGAATGATGAGAAACACCAAAATGAGCTTTAGAGACCAAAGTTATATCATGGGACAAATTGCTGTATACTTTTTTGTTTCATTTTAATGTTCTGTTTCTTTTTCTCTCTCTTATTTAGTTTATTGACCAATGTTTCTGTCCACAGGGAAAAGCATTTCAGTTGAATTCGTGTTTGTTGTGCGTGTTCAAGTGATCCTGATATTTAAAGACACACACACTAAAAAAAGAAAAGAAAAGAAAAAAAAAGATAATGAAACCAGCTCTTCTGTCGCTGGTGATTGTTTTATGCATGGCTATTAATCTAACTGTTCAGAGACGAGACGACTCTTACGTCAAGGTCTGGGAGAGGCAGGAGGAACGTGGATTTGTCCAACGGGGGGACGGAAGTGGAACGATTCAATTTTTTATTCTATTATTTATTTATTTGCTTTGACAATATTGTGTTCTCCTTCCATCCCACCTATATAAATTAAATTTCAATGAAGTTAAATCAAGGTTTGGGGGGTTTTAACTAGACTGTCTGTTATATATATATGGTGCATCTCAATTAATTAGAATGTTGTGGAAAAGTTCATTTATTTCCGTAACTATTAAATAAATTAAATGCACACAGAATGAAGTAGTTTAATTGTGATGATTTTGGCTCACATTTAACAAAACCCACCAAATCACGATCTCAACAAATCAGAATACTTTACAAGACCAATAAAAAATATTTTCCTTTTAGTGAATTGTTGGCCTTCTGGAAAGTATGTTCATTTACTGTACATGTACTCAATATTTGGTAGGGTCTCCTTTTGCTTTAATTACTGCCTCAATTCGGCTTGGCATGGAGGTGATCAGTTTGTGGCTCTGCTGAGATAGAAGACCAGGTTTCTTTGACAGTGGTCTTCAGCTCATCTGCATTGTTTGGTCTCTTGTTTCTCATCTTCCTCTTGACGATAGCCCATAGATTCTCTCTGGGGTTCAGGTCTGGTGAGTTTGCTGGTCAGTCAAGCACACCAACACCATGGTCATTTAACCAACTTTTGGTGCTTTTGGCAGTGTGGGCAGGTGCCAAATCCTGCTGGAAAATGAAATCGGTATCTTCAGAAAGCTGATCCGCAGAAGGAAGCATGAAGTGCTCCAAGATTTCTTGGTAAATGGCTGCAGTGACTTTGGTTTTCAAAAAACACAATGGACCAACACCAGCAGATGACATTGACCCCAAATCATCACAGACTGTGGAAACTTAACACTGGACTTCAAGCAACTTTGGCTATGAGCTTCTCCACCCTTCCTCCAGACTCTAGGACCTTGGTTTCCAAATGAAATACAAAACTTGCTCTCATCTGAAAAGAAGACTTTGGACCACTGAGGAACAATCCAGTTCTTCTCTTAGCCCAGGTTAGACGCCTCTGATGTTGTCTGTTGTTCAGCAAATTCCTCAACACGTCTGTGTGTAGTGACTCTTGATGCCTTGACCCCAGCATCAGTCCATTCCTTGTGAAGTTCACTCAAATTCTTGAATCGATTTTGCTTGACAATCCTCATAAGCCTGTTGTTCTCTCGGTTGGTTGTGCATCTTTTTCTTCTACACTTTTTCCTTCCTGTCAACTTTCTGTTAACATGCTTGGATACAGCACTCTGTGAACAGCCAGCTTCTTTGGCAATGAATGTTTGTGTCTTCCCCTCCTTGTGAATGGTGTCAATGATTGTCTTTTGCACAACTGTCAGATCAGCAGTCTTCCCCATGATTGTGTAGCCTAATGAAACAAACTGAGAGACCATTCTGAAGGCTCAGGAAACCTTTGCAGGTGTTTTGAGTCGATTAACTGATTTTCATGTCACCATATTCAAATTTTATATTGGTCTTATGAAGTATTCTAATTTCTTGAGAAATAATTGGTGGGTTTTTGTTAAATGTGAGCCAAAAGCATAAAAATTTAAAGTACAAAAGACTTAAACTACTTCAGTCTGTTTGCATTGAATTTATTTAATATACGAGTTTCACAATTTGAGTTGAATTACGGTAATAAATGAAGTTGTCCACGACATTCTAATTTATAGAGAAGCACATGTATACAAACACAAACACTTGTACATATGGCCATTTTCATGTCAGGTTTTGTGAGTATCACTCTTTCGTCGTATGAACAATAGTCTGTTTCCAGTCTCGCTGTGTGTTTAGCTCCGAGCCCCCTGCGGACGAATCCTCCTCCTTCCTCTGCTACCAGAGAATCAATCAGAACCATGTGTCTTTGTGATGGTAGAAGACAATCAATTTCCAATAAGGAGAAGAACAAAAGACGAGAAAGAACGCTTGAGAGATAGTCGCTGTTAAGACTGGAGACTGGGAAAGAAACGCTGTGAGCGATGAGTGCAGCTGTGCGTTTAAACCATCCACCCATCAAGAAGGCATAATATAGATTTTTTAGAAGATTGCCATGGTAACTGTATTTCAGAACAGCTCTAATTTTAGTCATTTTCCAGAGAGGCTTTTAGACAGAAGATCTTATGTTTTTCAGCTGCTTTTCACCACAATATGTCATCATTTACTCTCCCTCGCGTCCTTCCAAATGCTTATGATTCCTTTCATTGTGTGAAAAAGAACATTCTAAATGTTTTTAATGGAAGAGAGAAACAGGTTTTGACTGACATGAGGATAAGAGTCCATTTAACAGGGAACTTTGGCTTTTTTTTCTTTTTTTACATTTTAGTGCCTCTGATGTTTTTCAGAATGTTTAGAGAACATTTAAAAGTAATGTTTGCGAAAAATGTTTCTATAACATTATTTGTAAACATTTTAGATCCCTTAGTGAAAAGCCACATTCATTTCACGTTAAAATCACATGTGAAATTCATGGGAAATGTGATTTTAGAACATTTTAATTTGTGAAAAGCAAATTCCTTTCGGATCTCACACGTTGGTTTTCTGTAATTGTTCATAACTCAATGGGAACAATTAGCAAAACATTTTGGAAGACTTCTTGTTAGCTATTTGGATGAACTGTCCCTTTAAAATAAGATTCTGTGTTCGGATAAAAGTGTGAACAATTTTACATGTGAGACGGTGAGATATTATTTACCTGCCGTTTCTAAAAGATTACGATCCATCTGGACAGATATTTGATGAAGAGCTCTGGACTGAAAGCTATGCAAGAACCTTCTCAAAACCCGCCATTTCTCTCTCATATTCCCGCCAACTTCCCCTCGATTGACGTCATCCTCACGTGACTCAGGGTATTGTTATTGAATGCCCGATGAGGACACACAGAACACACGAATCCCATATCAAATATAGTATCTCTACGATTCTCCAAAAAAGTGCCTACGCTCAACTCACCAGTAAACTGTTCTTCTGCCCTGATTTTTGTTCATGTGTATCCTTCTAAATACTCTATACCTGATCTCATGAAAGTGCGTATCGATGGCACGATTTTCTTTTTATGCACAGAAACTGATTTTGTCATGCATTCGCAATGGTTAGGTTTGAGGTGTGGGGTGTGTGCGTATTATATGTAATCCAAAATGCGCATCATATGCACGCAAAAACTGCGTAGGCTATTATATGCACGTTAAACACATGCATATCAAATTCACGCCAAAGTCTGTATCTGCCTATAAATAGCACACAATAAATAAATAAAAATTAGGACGAAATCATGCATCTTTATTATTACTAAGGGAGCTGTGAGAATAAAGAAGCGGTAGGCTACCATTCAGGCAAAATTCCAACATTCCAACAAATTCGAATTCCAACCAATCGAATTCCAAAATCCGACTGTGAATGCAGCGCTGAATCACTTTAGTTTTACATTAGGGATTTAGTCAAACATAATTTCAAATGATGGCATTAAAGCCGTTTCATCTACCGCATATTCAGATTTGGACCTGTTCGGTCTCCGTCATTCTCTGAGCGTTTTGTTTCCCAGTCTTGATCTCGATGGTTATGAACGCCTGTGACTTACCTACAGTATGTTCATATGTTGAGTCGTTTAAAGATGGTTAAATCTGAGTGAGAAATGTTACAGAACATCAGTGGACTAAAAAGACCAGTATGGGTAAATACAATTGTGTGTTTTGAATAATTAAGAAAATAAAAAATAAAAAAATGGAAAGAAAACACTTGTTTCATCTTTTGAGTGGATCAACAGAAACATTGTGGTGCTACAGTGAAACCTAGCGGTGAAACCGCCACAGTACACACACACACACACACACACACACACACACACACACACACACACCATCACGTTCAGGACATGGAACGTCTTTATACAAAGTGACACAATTTTTTATAAGGGGGAAACATGCATCACATTGGGAAATTAAGCAATTGTCTTTTTTTCAATTATCTTTTTAATTAAATCAATGTTTATGGCTCTTACAAACTCAAATGAATTCAACTATTACTTATATTTTATTGGTCTAGAAATCAAATCACTAATTGTTACTTAATTATTATGTGCACATAAACATATTATAAATGTTTATATTACTATAAACACTTCGAAATAAACAAAAGCAGTAACTGAAAATCTCCAGTAATGAAATGCATTAATGCAATTCCATTGTGGTACAAAATTGCATTCATATCTTTAACTCATCAAAAATCCTGATGTAGCAGAAAAGTACAGACGCGGAAGCTCGATTTGAACACTTCAGAATGTGGAGAAGTGAAGAAAAGAATGTAATTTTGCTTTAAAACACATTATTGACTTTAAAATCTATCCCTTTAAAAGCACACATTTTAGAATAGTGAGACAAAAAGGAAAGAAGGAAAGAAAAGGATATTGCTATAGGGCCAAACCTTACAGGTTAAAGATGAATAACTGTCCTCTTTATTAATGTACTGTGGAACAGATATATGAGCAGAAACATACGCTAACAGACAAGAAACACTCAAGACAGTGAACAGGGAACAGCATGCTTTTATGAATAAAAGTTCTTTGCTCTCTCTCTCTTTTTACAAGACAAACAGTATTAAACAAACACATGCATAAAAATAACAAACATCATCCATACTCGGTATAATGGACGAGACGGGTGCTGTGAGATTGGATGGAAAAAGACAAATCGAGTGTAAAACTGCACTTTCATTCATCATGTGTAATTATGAACCTCCCGGATGATTTAGCAAAGGTTAAACAAGCAAATAAAAGTGACGTGCATAAAAATGGCACACCAGAAGCTCAATCGTTTCACATGAAATATCAATGATATGCCAATGATATCTAGGGCTGAGCTCAATAGCTCTTCATTAATGCCACTGAATGCCCACAAATCTTGAAGACAAACGTCCCTCTGCCACTAAACCATAGACAGATGAAGAGAAATCACATCTCACTGCAAAATACAATAATATATTCCTTTACATTAAAAAACTATGCATGATTAGGCTTCGTATACGTCTTCCATGTAATACGTGAAATATTCACAAACTCAGTCTGAATGTTGTGAAACGTCTCTAGATTATGGCTCATCTTCAGACAGTGAGTTCAAATGATCCAAATAGTGTTTTCATCCAATCTCACTGCGAACAATAAAGACATCCGATGGATTTTCCTCAAGTACAGGGATGCATTCGGCACATTCAAGGATCAAAAGGTCATAAAATGTAAAGAAGGCATGCAGAAATCCCAAATGGATTCTTTCTGAAGAACACCATTCCTGAACCTAATTAATTGCGAAAGAAACATTAACATTTGGTGTGTTTAAGACAGGACCCCTTTTCCTTTACACACAAATTTAACTAGTCAGATTGAATCTTATTCAACTCTAAAAAAGGCTGCATTGTACACCACAAACACTAATTTAGTTTTCTGTGTACCAACACATATTTTGACAAATCTTATCTCAATACAGAGCCACAGAAATATAGATCATGAGAGTTTTATGACCATAAAAGGTAGAAAAACACTTTCTGTCATGTATTATGAGACTAACAGTCATGCTAATATCGGCTTAAACTTATTCTTGATCATACGGCAGGTGAAGAGCTTCAAAACTGAGAACCTGAGAAAAACGTGGATGGATTCTCAATGGTTTGGCTTCAGCACTAGATGGCAGTGAAGTCACATGACAAAATCACCTCAGCTCACATCTGTTCATATTATCCAAAATCCGTTCAGAGCAAATCAAATACCAATATTTCGAGTTACAATAGGCTACAGCTCTCTTATGCGCGTTTTAGGGGAGTCTTACAAGTTGATGGTTTAATAGTAGCTTTGTAGTGGGAAACATTTTAATTTTCTGCAACAGTTCTATTGTTTGTTTTTTTTAGCAGGGTTTTCATTTGACACGTGGGAAATGTTTCAAGTACGATGTTAAAACTGAACCTTAAAACCTCCATTCCAGACGAACATATCAATAGCTCTCTTCAGCATAACACAGATATTTTCATCAGCAGCTGTCGAGTACAACTTATAGTGTAGGCTACATAATATGACTTTTTAGGTAAATGCTAAAATAAAATAAAATTTATATCATTTTAATAAACAAATAGGCTACTAAACACGCGTCCTTGATTTAGCCGCGATTAGCATAAACATGTTTATGCTAATCGCCAGGACGTCCGAGTAGTTGTTTATTTTAATAGGCTAATGTGGTGACATGGCAAACACTACTAATAATTACAAAATAATAATAAAAAAGAGAAATGTCCTCATGAAATGGATACCAAACAGCAACGTCTTAGCGCAAACCTTTTTTTTTACTTTAACTCGTGTTAACAGTACTAATTATGATAGCCTACAAGAGAAATGTTGTCATGTAATGGATACACACGTGGGTTATGTGGGTCAGAACTATTGCTGTAATGAGAGCATGAAACATTTTGTGAACTTCAGATGTTTTATTAAAAGGAGCGTTTTTCCACAAGAGACACTCTAAATTAGAGTGTAATGGGGTCCGGTGGATGTGAATGAGGATTTTCTGTAATATAAAGCATGTGTGATAAGCGTTTGTGTGCGAGAATCAATAGGAGACGGTGGAGGAGACCAAACTGACGAGGGGCCCAGGGACCATAAGACCTAGTTTCTAGAAAAGAGAAGGGCATTTGCTCCGTCGCTTGGGCTAATGAGAGAACAGACTCTCGGCTTGAACACCACAACATGAATGAATCACAAAGAAGATCATGTTTGTGAGCTGCTGAGCTTTTATTGGACATGCTATCTCTGTTATGAAGAGATGACATGATGCTAGAGGATGTGTGAAAGCGGCAGTGTTCAGAATGACATACTACTCTATATACAGTATTTCTGCAGTAGGCTATACAACACTGTTTCTCAAATACAAAGAACCCAGACGACCTACTGCATTTACTCAAATGTACAGCTAAGCACACAGTGCAAAGATGCATCCCACATTGACAATGTAGCACCATTTAAAACGTTTATCATTGCACACTGCATACATTTCCATATACTATTCAAATAGCGCAGTATGCTAAGATTTCATTCTGAACACAGCCAGTATAACTGACCACAAACTGGTTTAGAGAAAATTAAACCTCCTGATAAAAGAAGACCATTTGCCAGCGTCTCCATTTATCTTGGTGCTTGAATGTTGGCAGATGGGAGGAAAGATGGAAGAGATTGTGATCTGTTGCTGTTCTCACTGCTTCAGAATCATCAGACTGAATAAAAGCACATAACTGAATCACACACAATCATAGATTCTTAAGGAAATGCCTGATGCTGTGAGTTTCTTGTATTGGATTGAGATGCTTTAATAACCAAACCCAATTCCTGAATTTGAACTGCTGTTGCAAACAGGATGCAAAATTGTAATGTAGAATTCAATGTTTAAAAGTTTCAGCATGAATTAACATCATAAACATCATATGAACAACATACAGTTTATTTTCTGAAACATCAGATGAACAATGTTTCAAATGCCACAAATTATTTTTTAATTTTCATTTACAGTCAATATGTTTAAAAATGGACTTTCATTTTATTGCAGGGTATTATTAAAAGCTAAAAATAAATATAAACCCATTACTTAAAAATAAAAGAAACATTAACTTAGAAATAAATAGCTTATTTTATTTCAGCTAGTTGCCGAAATACATTTCTAATTGCATTTGGTTTAAACTGAAGTAAAACATGATAAAGAAAATCACTCAAAAGTAATAAATACATATGAAAAAATAACACACATATATATATATAGCCTATATTAAAAAATATCAACACATGATGCTATGATTTACTAAATAAATAATATATTCTAATTAGTTTAGATGGTTTTCTTCCAGCATTTTCTACATATTAAATAGACTTAATAATTCAAACCTGGTGAATTTCTTTGAAATGCAATTCAAGTTGCAAATAAATCAAGGTAAATTCAAAATTCCAATTCAGCATCCTGTGATGCAATTCAACTCAAATTCACACCCGATTCCTAAAAATCTGAAGTTTGCTCAACCTGCATCAGGCATTTTGCAAACAATGTTGATTAAATTCAGAAAAGTGGACGAATGCATTGAATGTGCTCCGGGACACTTTACAAATCCTCTCTGACTGAAACAGCAGAGAATAATCCAGTTCATGAACAGTGTCTGCAGTTCATTTCAGTTCATGAAGGAATAAGAGGAGGAAAGGAAAGTTTTATTTGTGGGATGGATCCCAGCTGAGTCTTCGATCTCTCGTTCTATCATCACCACACATAAACACAGAGACTGACTGCACGGCTAGAGGCTAACGCTAAAAGAAAGAGCTAACTGTTCAACCCATCAACAACATCCAATCACAGGCCACTTTAGACAACATCTACTGTATTCACCCGACCACGACTCCAGCCTTCGGACTGTGGAGGATGTCAGTGAGGACAGCGAGCGAACGAAACAGTGAAGGGTCACAAAACATGATGTGTTCGCTTGTCCCTGTTTCAAAAGATGAAACCCAGTCAAACCGGCTGGACGTCACACTCCATTTATCACATGAGTGGGAACACTGCTCTTATTTCACTTAACTGATGAGATAATGTTATAATGCTCAGTCCTTACAAGATGAAATTAAGCACTTACTGTTATCAGAGATTACACTAATAATTAGAGAGTGATGAGTCTGTTCCAGTCAACCTACTGACTACATAGACAGCCCTTATTAGGGAACATCAGAAATGGAATCTCATTAAGGGTATGATGATTTAAAACGCTCTATTAAAAGTAAATATCAATGCACTCTAAAGAGATGTTACCAAAACATATTGAAATTACATTTACATTTCCATATTAAATATGATATGTTGATGATATGTGAGGGTTATTCTCATGAACTGGGCTAAAACCAAAATTATTTTATTTTTATAATGAAATGAAACAATCAAAAAATGTACTGATTTCATTGCATTTGCAAACGTTTCTCTTTTACAATTTAGTGTATTTGATGTACTATAATAACATTAACCTAGATAAAAATGGATTAAAATAAATAAATACATAAAAAGACAAAAAAATATAAAATTACTAAAACTTTCAAATGAAAAGTTTAATATATATTAAATTTCAGAATCCCAATTTTATGTGTATTAAAATCAGCAAATCATGTATATATATATATATATATAAACTAGCCTTGGCAGCTAATTAAATTTTTTTTAAAAATGTAATTCATGTTTATTTTAAGTAACAAAATGATTTTTAATGGTTTCAGTTTATAATATACCAGTGGCGACTAGTTAATGGCCTCATGAAGGTGATATCCAGCAGATTTGACTCTATTTGTCTTATTGCACACACACACATACTCCAGGACAGGTGAGTTTAGGTTAGAACATTCTTCATTTATGGCTCTTGTTGCTTATTGGTTAACTAATCTGTTTTCAACACCAGCGGCCGTGCAATAGACGTGCATGATGCACAGAACAAGTGTGTCCCAATCATTCTGGTTCTCAGTCTGATCAATTTAACAATGCATCCTCTCAGAAACACGTTGAGCGGCTGTGGCGTTGAGAACAGATTCTGTTGTTTCTGTTTAAAACTTTAAAGAAAGAAACGATTAAAAGAAGTACAAAAACACATTATAAACAAATGATGCAAATATCATGAACACAGAATACCCTCTACAGTCAAAGACACGAGGAGTACATGATTTCATGTCCATCTGTGGTCACCAGCCAGGAACCCTCCCTCATTGAGACCCAGTCGAGGGGGGGGGGGGGGATGGGAAATGACATGGGGGTTTGGACTGGGCAGGAGAAGCAGAGACGTTCACACACTGGCCGCAAAAAGCAAAGAGCATCAGGACGAGAGAAAACCATGCATCATATCAGTGTGTGCATTAATGATATCAATGATAATGTGCAGTTCCACTGTATAGCAATTAATGCATGTGAAATTTTTTTATTAATTCACAGTGAAGCCAATGAATAAACAAATGCATCTTAATTGTGCATAAATGAGTAGAAAAATTAAACATGCAGTTATTGCAAAACAAAGATGATGCACTATTGCTGTAAACCTCGTGTAAATTTATGGCTCTAGTTAGTGTGTGTGTGTGTGTGTGTGTTTCTCAGCGTTTCTGACGTCTAGCAGATCCGACACTGATGCAGCCTCCCCCCATGAAGGCCAGCGGGTTGTCGGCGTGTGCATGGACCGAGGCTGACCAGGGGGATTGTGGGTAAGCGACCCCTCGTCAGTCCGGTCCTGGCTCGTTAAACACAGAAAGCGTTTCTGACGGCGGTGCGGCCGGTGCATTTGTCCCAACTCACACAGCTGCTCATCGCAGATCCAGTAATGCTGGAATGACTCGTTTTATGGTGCATGTTTGTTTGATCGATGCAGAACAAATGGAATTTGGTGGAAGTGGTCTTTGCATTAAAATGCATTATGGAAATCTAAATTATTATGCTGATTAGCAACTCTAAAGAGCAAATTTACATGCCATTAATTTTTATAAGTCATCCGAAGATGACATTATGTCTGTATCTCGAATTGTACCTCGGTTTTCTGTGAACCAGTCGACTGTGCATAAACCTATTGAAAGGTAAATAATTATTAAATACAGATCTGAGATTTCTTAATTGACGAAAAGTGCAAGAAAGTCCTTATTTGTTACTGTATTGTTCAAGCAGCAGCTGCAGCAGAAAGGTTGTGAGAACAAAGTCGCAGTGTTATTATCCTTAACTACGATTATTTAATGAAGTACATTAACTGAAACAAACATTTCTCATTTTTGTTTACTTCAAGTGAAAATAAACTAAAAATTAAATACACATATTTAAAAAAGAAAAATACAAATAAAAAGCATTAAATAGAACTTGAAAATTACTAAAATGAACAAAAAATCTATATAATTGTTGTTGTTGTTTTTAATAATAATAATATTGATAATAAAGAGATACAATATAGACAACAGTGATAACTAACTCACTATATTAATAATAAAAAAACATTAAAAAGCGGGTTTATTAAATCTTGAACTAAAATCAAAATTCCAATTCAGTTTAAGCAGTTTAATAATTTCAACTGGAAAAAAATATATCAAAATAATAATCAAAATTTTGTCCAGTTGAAACCTAAACTTAAAAAAAAATTACTTGAGTGAAAAATATGTATAATGGAAATAAAAAATAATTCTCTCTCTCTCTCTCTCTCTTTAATATTAATAATAGAAAACTGATTAATAAATAAATAAAACTGAAAAAAACGTAAAGCAAAATCACTATGACAAAAATTAATATAAAACAAAAATATAAAAATCAAGTAAAAAGCAAAATGAAAACAGAATAATAAAAAAACTGTTCATGAATATATAAAATTCTATATTACCATATTTTTCTGACTATAAGTCGCACCTAAATACAAGTCGCATCAGTCCAAAAATACGTCATGACGAGGAAAAAGCATATATAAGTCGCACTGGACTATAAGTCGCATTTATTTAGAACCAAGAAGCAAGAGAAAACATTACCGTCTCCAGCCACAGGGGGCGCTCTATGTCTTCAGTGTAGACTACAGGAGCAGAGCAGCATAGAGCGCCCTCTGGCGGCTGGAGACGGTAATGTTTTCTCTTGGTTCATTTCAAATTAATTTTGATAAATAAGTCGCACCTGACTATAAGTCGCAGGACCAGCCAAACTATGAAAAAAATTGCGACTTATAGTCCGGAAAATACGGTAATAGTAGAGAAATAACACTGCAAGGTCGTCACGTATCTGCAGTCATACGGTGTGTGTATTTCTGCGATTCAGCACTGTGTGTGTGTTAGTGTTGGGTGTCTATGCTTCTCCCCGAGGGCACCTGGCTGCGTGGTTTCATATCATCTTCATGTTGAACTTGCGCGTGGCTCCGGATGCACTGGTGGTCACGGGTCCCTCGGTCTTCCTGAAGGAGTACTCCATGGTGAAGTTGTTCTTGCGCTGTCCTCGTCCTCGGCTCCACACGAACAGCAGCAGGAAGCAGAAGAGCACCACGCCCAGGAACGTGATGCAGCCCATGGCCGTGGACATGATGATGGTGGTTAAATCCAGCGTGAACTTGAGGAAAACACGGGTGCTGTTGAGCCCGGTGTCGTTGAAGTCCACCGCGTACAGCGAGCGGTTGGCGAGGAGCGCCGGGTCCGAAGGCTGGCTCTTGACGGTCAGTGTGGCGAAGTAGGTGTCGTTTCCACCGGCGTTGCTGGCGATGCAGATGTACGTGCCGCTGTCCGTGACCTGCGCGTAACGGATCTCTAGCGTCCCGCCGGGGAGGACCGTAATCCTGCCGTGGCTTTTGGAAGTGATCCTCCGTCTCTGTGGGGAAATCCAGATGATGGCCGGCGTCGGTTCACCTTCGGCGCGGCACAGGAACGACACCAGCTGGCCTTCGTGAGCCGTCACCTGTAGGTATGGGTACCAAAACCGGTATTACCGTTTTTTTTTTCAACTGTTTACATGCAAGTCCTGCACAATAAATCGCCATTGCAAAACTTTTTGGTTCTTCAGATTTGGTGTGTGCTAAACTGTGGGTCCTGGGTTTAAATTATGAAAGACCGGTGTATATTGATAAACTCGGATGTTAAAGGGGTCATCAGATGCAAAATTCACTTTTACATGTTGTTTGGACATGTGTGTTGGCAGTGTTTGTACACAACCACCCTGTAATCATAAAAAACATCCACCGTGTTTTTTTAAATCCTCAAAAATAATAACCCATTTCTCATTCACAGATTCTGGCCTGATGTACATCACACAGAACCAGGCCCCGCCCACTTCTGTTGATTGACAGTGGCGTTTTAGCATAGATCCGCCCTGAGTGCACTGTAAGCAGTCCACCATTGTTTCAATGTCAAGTAAATGCATCTTGATTCAATAATGTTTAGATAATTAAAGTGTTCCTGTAGCTCAAGTGGTAGAGCATTGCGTTAACAAGCGCAATGTTGGGGGTTCAAATCCCAGGGAACACATGATATAAGAAAATTGTTAGCCTGAATGCAATGCAAGTTGCATCTGCTAAATGCAAAAAATTTAATTACATTTTAATTTAAACCTTAATGATACTCATCACTGCTCACCTGCTGCAGCTTCCGGTTGCGGATCTTAGGCTTCTGGCAGGTGAAGTAGTCGAATAACGCCGAATCGGTGAACATGCTAATCAGGTATCCCTGCACCTCCGGGGGTCCGGCACACACCGGCATCTTCCCGTCGAAGTTTAAGGTGCGCCTGCGCTGCAGGATCCACAGCAGACGACAGTCGCAGGACAGCGGGTTCCCGTCCACACGGAGCGTCTCCAGGCTGTTGACCGAGTGGAAGGAGCTCTCCTCCAGAGTCACCAGGTCATTGTTGGACAAGTTCAGGACTCGAATCTGACGCAGACCCCCCAGAGCATGAGGCTCCACGGTGAGCAGGTTGGTGCTGACCATGTGCAGCTCCTTCAGTCTGAAGAACAAGGACAGAATTATCACGATTTACAAACCATACATCAATGGAAAGTTAATTCAGACCGGAACTAACTGTTGATGAATTTGACACGTTAAAGTTATGTAATCCTGACAAACACTCTTTCCCCATTTAAGCAGATGAAGCCGTACTTGCATCTTTAGAGATTTGCAAACTCTAAAGATGCAGTTAAACAAATAAACCAGACGTAAACCGGCCTGATGAGGTCGTGAAAGGCCCAGGACTCGAGCGTGGAGATAGGGTTGTAAGAGAGGTTCAGGGCCGTCAGGTAAGCCAGGTTCCTGAAGGAGGCCGACGGCACCGAGCTGATGTTGGTGTTGGTGATGAAGAGCCAGGACAGATTGAGACCCTGGAAGCTCAGCGGAGAGATGTACTCCAGGTACGGCCAGCTGTCGATCTCCAGGCCTCTCAGCGCAGACAGCTTGCGGAAGTTCTGGTCCTCGAGGGCCGAGATGCTGAGGTGCCGCAGTCGCAGGGTCACGAGGTTACGCAGGTAAGACAGAGTCTGGCCGGATACAGACGTCAGGTTGCATCTCTCGATGGTCAGATCTTCCAGACCGATCAGTCCGGAGAAAGCCTTGTGAGAGATGTAGACCAGATCATTGTCACCCACCTGGAAAACGAAGACAGAATCATTGTTATGACTGCAATCAATAGGATTTATATTTTAGATTTCTACTTGGGGGAAGTATCCCTTTAAAGGTACTAACCTCTAAGTTCTTGAGACTGCGCAGATCCTGGAAGGTGTAGTCCAGCAGGATGACGATCTTGTTCTCACTCAGGTCCAGTGTGGTGAGGTTGGCCAGCCGTGCGAAGGCTCCCATGGGCACGAGCTTCAGCTGGTTTCCTCTGAGTCTCAGCGTCCGCAGGGCTTGCAGGCTGGCGAAAGCGTTGGGCTCCAGCGTGTTGATCAGGTTCTCGCTCAGATCCAGCTCCTCCAGATGCGGGTACGGAGCCAGGTCTCCCGGAGCCACCCAACGCAAGCGGTTCCGGCTCAGATCCAGCTGTCTGGTCTCTGTCGGGATGCCCTCTGGGACGCCGGATAGACGCTTGCGCTGGCAGGACACGGAGCGGAGCTGTGCTGCACAGTCACAGCGAGGAGGGCAGCCTGCGCACAGGACGGCCGTCAGGGCCAGAACCAGAACCAGCCACTGAAGCCGGCCCAGGCCCCATAATGAAGCCATGAGCCTCCCTCCACTTCACTCTACACACCTGACAATGAGAGAGAGAGAGAGAGAGAGAGAGAGAGAGAGAGAGAGAGAAAATAAGGACAGAGAGAGACAGAGAGAGAGAGATTGTTATTTTTATTTAATTAAATTAAATAATTTAATTTATTTATAACTAAATAACTTTCTCCTTTGTTACATTAGTGGTGTAATTTTATTGTGTATTTTACACGTCTAAAATGCTTTGGCAATAATGTAACACAAATGCATGCCAATAAAGCAAGTAGAGAGAGTGAGAAAGATGAAAATGCTATAACAACTAACAGTAACAACATGCTAATCATGTTATAAATAGGCTAGCAGCACGCTAATCATGGCAAAAACATCCTAATCATCCTTCCAACATGTAAAAAATTGATAGCCTGAATGCATTGTAAGTCGCTTTGGATAAAACATCTGCTAAATGCATAGATTTAATTTAACAACATGCTTATCATGCTAGCAACTTGCTAATCATGCCAAAAACATCCTTATCATGCTACCAACATATTAACAACATGCTTATCATGCTAACAATGCACTAATCATGCTACCAACATGTTAACAACATGTTTATCATGCTAACAACACACTAATCATGACAAAAACATCCTAATCATGCTACCAACATGTTAACAACATGTTTATCATGCTAACAATGCGCTAATCATGCTACCAACATGTTAACAACATGTTTATCATGCTAACAACATGTTTATCATGCTAACAACACACTAATCATGACAAAAACATCCTAATCATTCTACCAACATGTTAACAACATGCTAATCATGCTAACAATGCACTAATCATGCTACCAACATGTTAACAACATGTTTATCATGCTAACAACACACTAATCATGACAAAAACATCCTAATCATGCTACCAACATATTAACAACATGCTTATCATGCTAACAATGCACTAATCATGCTAACAACATGTTAACAACATGTTTATCATGCTAACAACACACTAATCATGACAAAAACATCCTAATCATGCTACCAACATGTTAACAACATGCTAATCATGCTAACAATGCGCTAATCATTCTACCAACATGTTAACAACATGTTTATCATGTTAACAATGCACTAATCATGACAAAAACAAACTAATGATGCTACCAACATGTTAACAACATGCTAATCATGCCAAAGACATCCTAATCATGCTACCAATATTTACAAAATGCTTATTATGCTAGCAACGCGTTTATAATGTAAAAAATAATTCTAATCATGCTAGCAACATGTTAACAACATGCTCATCATGCTAGCCACATGCTTATCACGTTAAAACATGCTGGCAACATGGTAACAACATGTTAAATCATGGTAGTAATATCTAAACCTCCTTCAACCCTTCAAGCTAGGCTTTCTCAAGGCAACGACAAAGTTTGTTCACAAACTTTACTCATCTACAGTAGTTGCATATGACTGTCTAATGCAATGACATTCAGACTTTTTTAATAAGTACGCCTGAAGTGTCTAAATGATTTCCAATGATGCCAACCTAAAAACACACAAATGTTGTTTTGAATAGCCTCAAGTTGTGTTGTGCACAACATGCTAATTTCTCGGCTTGCTGCACTCGTTCGTTAATCTGATCACATAATCGCAGCAGGCCTGAGGATGTGCCTAGAAACCCGTCCCTGAAATGCCCATAAAAACTCAGTGAGGCCAAGCACCAACTGAATGCAAGTGGATGATTATACATGACCTCGATTACATAAAAGTGGTTAATATATGGCATGCCAGCAGTTTTTCATTTCCATATAGAGACGAATTGACGCAACTGACTGTAAAAGCCAACAGCGCATACTAATACAGTGTTTATAATCCTCACTTGTTCTGATAATAGGACAGACTGCTGATGAACTGCACTTGGCTAGTTATATAACACTAATGCAAGGGTGAAAAACGCCACAAGAAGAAGTAAGTAAAGACTCACAACAATGACTGTGTCACAGGTTAGTATAAACGGAGTCATTCAGATCCCAATACAGTCTGGAACATGTTTCTTATTTTCTAGGTCGCACAGTGTCAGTTTCAGGCACAGGCTTCAAAATCAAAACTTAGTTCATTTACATCCTGGTCTTTTATTTCCTATGAATCACTTACAGTATGTTCGCTTTCATAGTTCACCTCTAAAATGACCTTCCTTTTAGATGAAATCATCAAAACCTCTCCGTCTTCAAAACTCAGTTCTGTGATATTCACATCTTTCATGAGTGCATCGACACAGCAAATCAAAAACATTCATAAAATGCATTCATAAATCAAACACATTTATAAATCAATATATATATTTACTTTATGAGTTACATGACTTGAGACATTAAGTTTTGTTTTAATGAAAAAAAGAGATTGAAATTAATTGGCTTTACACATAGAAGAAGAAATAAATACCAGTGGGGTCAGAAAATATCATCTTAATTTAAAGCAAAATATTACTTTTTCTTGTTTTAACCATAAACTAGGAACATTATTCAGAAAGCAAGACTTAACATTTTCATTCATTTTGCTTTTGAATTAAATCCAACATCATTTTTTTATCATAACATAAACGTCAACTGAAATACACACACACACACACACACACTTAAATTTTACTATATTTTACAAAAGCACAAACATTTCACCTTTAGTTAAAATTAAAACAGAAAATATAGAAATAAAACTGATTCAAAATATTAATATAAATTAGTACCCCTCTATTGAAAAGACTGATTTTGCTGTAAGTGAGATAAATTCCCGAGTGAACAAGGTGTATATATCAGCTGTCTGTATTTCATCAGGTTATTTGGTATCAGCCGGAGTGTGTGCTAATAAATGACATGACTGCAGTTTGTTTTTCGGCACTGGCATGCACTTAAAGGTTGAGTCAGTGGGCGCAGAGCCACTGCGCTTGGATTACGAAGTCAGGATTTCAGCCAAGAACATCTCATCTTCACGCCGGCCAAAGACAAACAGTGTGTGGGTCTGGACGGAGCTCAGCAGGTCTTTCAATCGCATTAAACCTCCATCTGATGCACTTACAGAGGATACAGGGCGGAGGGAGATATTCCTCTGATGCCATAATAGATGTTAACAAAATCATAAATCAAATAATGGAAAAGAAAATCTAGTATTTACAGTAACTGGTTGTTTGGAATGAAATACCGGCTTTAGACGTACCTGGAAAAAATTAAGCCCGCTCCAAATTGTATTTACTTTTTGTACGTAATAATGATTTATTTCTACATTCAATAATGATTTTGTCAGTGTATATGAAAGATTAAGCATTAGATGCATGCATAATTCAATGCAATTATTATTTGAGAAATAATGTTCGGATTTTTTTATTTAATTGTGTTGGGGGGGGGGGATTGTCACATTTTTAACAGTTAAAAAGTACAAAAAAACACTCAAGGTTTATTTTTCAGACTGGAACAGAAGGTCAAATCAAGCTCGCTGCATCGTGGGATGAAATACTGCAGCAAAAAAAAAAAAAAAATATATATATATATATATATATATATATATATATATATATATATCTTATACAAAATCAATGCAGGGTTATAAAGATATGTCTTCTAATGCAAACACACACAGAGCAGCTGATGGTGGTTTTATCAATGACACAAATGCAGATCTAATGCATTGCATTATCAGCGCTTTGATTTATTTTTTATAGAAAACCAAACCACCAATCCATCTGATGCCTTTAATTCAGCAGTATATTAAACTCATGTATATATATAGACATAGATACACACACACACACGCACACACACACACATTCATATATACATATACATAATAATAGAGTCATAAATGCTAATTCAATAATATAATAATTTTACATTACTAATTAAATTTTTTTACATTAAGATCAAGTTCAGCCAAAAATGTTTCCTTAAAAAAAAAAAAAAAAAAATTGAGAAGTCTGTTATGTGATGACTGCCCACATGCACGACTTCTGACCAGAGCAAAGTCTTGGAGAAACAGATGGAAAAGCGTTCGTGAAAGAAACGCTGATCCTGTCGGTGGAGTTCAGTTCTCTGGACGTTTAGAGAAATGTTTTTCTTAACTCTGTTCACGTCCTAAGAATAGAGCGGTTTATCAGAGTCTCGCAGCTTCAGCGAATGTGTTTACAAGCCCAGAAACACACGCTTCAGTTTGTTCATTAGTCGAACTCAGAACAAAGTCTCACGACTAATGAATTCACTGCAGACAATGGGGAGGAGTTTGTGTTAACAGAGGAGATAATAAAGCTTAGTTAGATCGAGAAACACTAACTTTGGACTGACATGGAACTGAATGTTTGCATTGAGAGGGATTTTCTGGACGTATGAAGGACTTTTGGTGTGATGTGACTGATATCTGAGTGAGTGGGGTCAAAGGTTAAAGAGCTTTAGAGAGTGAGACAGTACATTCAGTGTTGAGGCAATAAAAAAAAAAAGATAAAATAAATATAAACCAAATAGAATAAATAAAACAAATGTAAATAACACACACACACACACACACACATATATATATTTATATAAAATAAATAAAAAATACAATAAATGAAAATAAAAAAAAAACATTTATAAAATATAATTTTAAAATAAATATAAAAAACAAATAAAATCAAAATTAATATCAAACAATGAAAATTAACTAATTAAAACAAAACAATTACTTTACAAATATGAATGAAAATAAAAATAAAAAATGAATAAAAATATAACAACATAATAAAAAAACAATTATATAGAAAATATAAAAATAAATAAATATAATACATATTGTTATAATAAGTTAAACACACCATTAGTGTAATGAGAGAACACATTTCAGTGTTTTTCAGTGATTTCAGAGCTGGCCATTAAGTGTTTTTCACAGGACTTCACAACCTGATATACAGCTCAAGCAATATGAACATCTGTTATGATCCACAATATGTTTCTCACAATAAATCGCTGGTTTAAATGATTTTAGGGTGAGCATGTGACTGAATTTCGTAGTTTTGTTCCTAAAAAACTGATCCGAAAGCAGTCCTCTTCCTCAGACGGTGGATCAGCGGAGGAGAGTGTGTCTCACCGCTCATAACACACGGCCCCGGGGCCCGGAGCCCATGACCACACACACAGAGAGCCATCAGTCTCAGAGAAACACGAGATGCCAAACAAGCAGAAACAGAGTGAGCCGTGTTTCTGCTGACATTACCATAGCTCTGATGCTGATATAATGAAAAAATAATAAACAAATAAATAATAAAATATTCAAAAAGTAAAGAAAATAATAATTTAAAATTAACAAATAAATCATAAAATATTAACAAATTTAAACATAAAATGAAAAAATATATTTAATGAAAAAATAATAAACAAATAAATCATAAAATATTAACAAATAAAAAAAAACATATATATAATTTAAAAATAATAAACAAAGTTAAAAATAAAAATGAAAAATATAAATATAATTTAAAAATAATAAACAAATAAATAATAAAATATTTAAAAAGTAAAAAAAATTATTTAAAATTAACAAATAAATCATAAAATATTAACAAAGTTAAAAATAAAAATGAAAAATAGATATAATTTTAAAATAATAAACAAATAAAACAAAATATTAACAGTTAAAATAAAAATAAAAAAGTATATACAATTTCAATAGAATAAACAGATAAATTATAAAATATTAACAAAAGTTTAAAATAAAAATGAAAAAGTATACATAATTTAAAAATAATAAACCAATAAATTATAAAATATTAAAATAGATAACAATAAATACATACAGATATTTAAAAATAATAATAAATAAATAATGATAAATAATGTCATCATTTAAATAGTGTAATAATAATAATAATAAATGTAAAAAATTTAAACCATTTGAAAATAAAAATTATGGGATAAAACAATAGAAAAATACATATAAATACATATAAATATAAAATAAAAATTAATGTCCAGAAATTTTTTTCCCCACAAAAATATTGAGCAGCACAACTGTGTTCAACACTGATGATAATAATAAATGTTTCTTGAGCAGTAAATCATCATATTTTCATGATTTCTGAAGATCATGTGACACTGAAGACTGGAGGAATGATGCTGAAAATACAGCGGAGCATCACAGAAATACATTACACTTTAACACAGATTCACACAGAAAACAGCAAGTTTAAGTATGTATAATATGAAACATTTTGTCCTGTATTTTTTCCACTCATCTTTCTCTGTTAAAGATTTCTATCCAGCTCGTGTCACAGATACTGAATCTCTCTGAGCAGAGTCACTATTGCAGCACAAGATGAATAAAATAATAATCCGGCAGAAGCAAACAGAATCTGTAACCATCTGAACACAGTCTTCACGAGACGGCACGACTGAGCTCGCTCTGTTTGGGGGAAATAAATCGCGTTCAGATCCAGTTTCTCCTGCAGGTCTCTAATGGATTGTGACAAGCTCTTCCCTGAGAGCGTCCTGTGCTCCCTAAAGAGACAAATAACCCTCTGTGTGTTCACTGTGCAGGTTAGTGCACTTCAAAGGGAACATGATGTCCTTACGGGACCTTACCACACACACACACACACACACACACACACACACACACACACACACACCTGTCCTTGGTTTAGTCAAACAAACCTAATTTCACAGAAGGAATTTTTCTTTCACTTCAGTTCATGAAGTGATACTAGAATAAACAACTATTTTAAATAAAAGTCATATTTTGTACTGAATATAGGTCTGTGATAGATTAATACTCAATCAGTTTAAATAAAAAATAAATGCATGCACTATATAATAATTATAATTAAATTAATTATCAATAAAAATATTAAATAAAAAAATTAAGTATTCCAAAGTTACAAATTAATAATAAATATATAAAAAAAGAAATGACACGTAAAAATTGCAAACTAATAAAAAAAAATATTTTTAAAATACAACAAATTTTTGTATAAATTAACTGTTATTAATTAAATATTAATAACAATACAATTAGCATAAAAAAAATGTATATACCTTTTTCATGTAATAATTAGGCAATTAAAAAAAGTAATAATTAGAAATTAATAATCAATAAGAATATTTTAACTGCAAATATTAAAAATAATAAAAAATTATATATATACGTTGTAAAAACTGCAAATACAAAACAAATATTTTTAAATAACAATTTGTACAAAATAAACACACTAATATTAAATAAAAAAATGTAATATTAATAAAAATACAAAATATTAATACCCCCAAACACCCCCCCCCCCCCCACACACACACACAAACACACAAATGACATATCATACCATTTTTTGTTTTGTTGTTTTATTTGATTGCACATTAGGCATTCAGGACTCGGTTCTGTTGTTAGTTTTGTGTATGGTATTTGTATGAATTAGACTAGACTGTGAAAACACACTCTTCTTAATTATGAATCTGTGTATGTGCGTCAGACATACTGTGCTGCTGCAAAAGACTACAAGTGTTTCGTCAGTAGTCTCAGTAGAAAATGCACACACACACACACACACACACACTTTCACATGTTTCACTGCAGGCCTCCTGCGCTCTGCATGGTTTGTGAAGATGTTTGAATGGATTCATTGATTCTGGACTGCAGCGTTTCTACAGTCACTTCCTGTCTGTGTGGAATCAGCAGCACGCTCACTTCACATTCACTCCACAGATTCATAAACGCTCGTCCTCTGCTGACCTGCTTCGATTAGTGCGCATGTGTGCAAACAACACAACATCTGTGCATCATTAGGATGGGAACTTTAGCACCTTACATTACAGTTCTGGGGAACACAAGTCACCACCCAAATGTAAAACAATTCTCGATCTTGCTTTTTTTCTGGATGATAAATGACTTTACTGAATTTGAATAGCAAAATTATTTGGATTTTTTATTAAAATTGTTTAAATAATTGAAAATTATTTTTTAAATAAATAAATAAATAATCAATAAAAAAATTTAAACCATAATTTCAAATAAATCAATAAATATATTCTTAAAATTAATTACAAATATATACATTAAAAATAAAATATTTATTGCGTTTGTACAGTTTCACAAATCTGAAAACTGAAAACACCTACTAAAAATGAAGTTTTTAGTAATTTAGTAAAATGAAAATTTAATTACAAATAAAAAACTTAAAAAAAACCCGAAGTCAAATAAAAATTAAGTCAATGTAAAATTAGAACAAATTTATAAATAAAAACACCTGCTAAAATTATCTAAACAAAATTAAATTATTTTAAAATAAAATAAAAAATGGTAAATTAAATAAATACAATAAATAAATAAATACACCACAGTAAAGTCAAATTATTTTTAGTAATAAGAAGTATAAATTTACTTGGAAATGAGGATTCTATAATTCTGCTGCATTATAAATAAACAAGAAAGAAAATAATTAGATCTAAAAAAAAAATCTCAATTCAAGATGTACGCTGAAATGTATGTTTATAAAGTTGCTTCTCATTTTGTTTTAAGCAGGTTTCGATATTTTAACTAAGAAACAAGACAAAAGGACTGATTCAGAAACTGATTTTAAATGAGTCTATTATAGAAACATTATAATGTCTGAAAACATCAAACGGTTGCTCACCAAAACTGCATTCACTGCATCAAATATAGTGTAAAAATAGTGAAATATTATCACAATTTAAATCTGCTTTTTCTGTGTGAATCTGTGTTAAAATATAATTTATTTCTGTGATGCTCCGCTGTATTTTCAGCATCATTCCTCCAGTCTTCAGAGTCACATGATCTTCAGAAATCAGAATAATATGATGATTTACTGCTCAAGAAACATCTCTGATTATTATCAATGTTGGAAACAGTCGTGCTAGATGATATTTTTGTGGAAACCGTGATGCATTTTCTTTTTCAGGTTTCACAGATGAACAGAAAGTCCAAAAGAACAGCATTTATTAGAAATAGAAATGTTGTGTAAGATTATAAAATGTCTTTACTGTCAATGATTTAAGATGCACTTTGTCAGGCTCTTACAGACCCCAAACCTTTCTAAATTACATTTTAAAATATATTCAGATCCAGTTATCTGAAATTGAGATAATGTACTGTATTTTTGATCAAATAAATACAGACACCTGATTAACAATTATCAACATTATTCATTCATCTGTTTGTATGCATTTGACACTTTCTGAATGTTTATGTTATTTTTATTTTTATACATTCACACAGTTTTTGTGCTTTAGAATTGCATTGTGTTTCCACTTAAATTTTAGTTAAAGTTTTAGTTATTTTTCATTAGCTTTAAGTTTATCAATTATATACATTTTGTTTTGTTTGTTTGTTTACTTTTACTTATTTTAGCACTCCGCATTAAACTAAAACAAAGTGAGAAATGTCTTGGCAACCAGACTTAATAAAATGCATGTATATTATATTTTTTTTCAAGTAACAATGTCTTAAAGGGTTCTTATTGAATATAATCACTCAGAACTCCAGCATTATTCAATTATTATTATTCAAGGCATGCAGACGCTTCTTCATCAGACCAAACTAACACAAGATGCAGACTCCCAAAGCTATTTCTTTGAATAAACTCTCATAAATATTTCAGCGTGCCGACACACTTTAAATAAAGAGTGAGTTTGGATAAATAACGCTGGTGTCTCTTTACTATAATTGAGTGGTCAGGCGGATAAAAGAGAGAAAACCCTGAAGTCAGAGAGACAGAGACTGTGTGTTTGGAGGAGAAGAGAAAACACACTTCTGCATGAAGCGTTCGTTTCTGAATCATGTGCTCGACTGTGCATTAAAGCAGTCAAAGACTCTCACTCACATCTGATCAGAAACTATACTCCAGCACAGATTCAATGCACCTGCTCCGAAGAAAACAAAAAGTGTTGAAACTTTTCTCTTAGAAACTGCTGACAGATTTCACAAATGGTAACATGTTGAATTGTTGAAATAGTACTAATATTTTCTTGCACTTACTCCAGAAATCAATAATAAACAGTGCTATTTCAATATCACTGGGATATTGTTATGGTTTTTAATCAGATATTAAATTAGTTTTGGTTTTTATATTTTCAGTTATTTTAAATTTAAGTGTGAATAATTGTATTTTTTTATGAATTTATTACTGTATTGCATTGACATCAAGTTATAATGCTTTTGGAAAATGGGATATATATTATAGTAAATTTTAGGTCAACAATTAGTTGTGAGCATATAATTTTGTATTATTTTTAGCCTATTTTTTTATCCATTTGTCTTTTTTTTCCATTAATTTCTATATCCGTTTTAGTTATTTTTGTACATCTGGTTATTTGAATGAAAATGTGAAATGTTGTATATGAAATAAAGTTACATTTTTTAATTTTATTTGAGTTAAAAGTTACTGAAATATACTCTGAAATACACAGACAATATAAAACAAATCATTATATCACAAAACAATTGAAAATATAATGAAATGTCATGTTGTTATCAATAAACGCAAACCTAATGAAAAGGGAGCACAGTTACATGAACTGAATGTGAAATGTATTTATGTATGTAATATGAAAAATATGAAATATGAAAACAAACAAACAAACTTCACAGAAAGAGTTAAAGGAAGAAAAATGCAATGGAAAATAAAATAAATGCATTTTATCCCTAATTTATGATAATTCATTATACTCTTTTCAACATTTCATTATGTATTCAGTTTCTTTTTTTTTTTGTTGCATAAAAATATATTTATTCATTCTTACATTTTGTGCACTTTCACTTATTGCAAAATTGCATCATGCATGAAATGATTTCATATATTGATTTATTTTATATTGTTTTCAAGGTGCATTTCATTTCACATTTTATTAGGTTTGCCATTTTGATGAGTATTTTTCCTGTATTCAATTATTCCTGAGCTAAAAATAAATCTGATCACTATAAGAATCAAAATGTTCAAATGTAACAAATACAGTAAAATACATTTTAAAATGTTTGAAACAAGTTTCCCGCACCGTTCTGAGAGGGGGTTCAGCGAAAAATCGGCAGCTGTCAGCAGGAAGTGGCTGTCACTGGCAGCAGGAAGTGGCTGCCAATAAAACCGGATGGCAGCTGTCGCTAATACCCGGAAATTGGAGGAGGCTGCCAGCCGCAACAAGACAAATAAATAATTATATACACTTACGATTATGTTTAATACTTTTTAAAATAAGTATAAATGTCAGTATTGTATATTATTTGATTTAAAATATTGATCAAATATAAACAAAGAAATAAGATCATTTTGCTAAACGTTAATTTCCAGCTGAACGTTTATGCATGCATGTATCATTGTTTGTGTGAAATAAAACAATTTATATACGAGAGTGGCACTTACTGGGTGTATGTTGTATATTTATTATAGGCTATATACACAAATGACTGAAAAGAGAGAAGTCTCAGAGACCTTTATTTAAAATCATAATTTGCGGTTATATTTGTAGTATTTCAAGAAACAACTATATATATGTAGTATAAAGTAGCTGTTAAATTTGTAACTGGGTTAGTAAGTTGTCAAAGTCAGTGCTTTACAATGTAAACAGTACAAAATATATCCAGTAAGCAAGCAGACTAAAATATCAATCAGAATCACTAACAACAATCCAGAGGTATTTTCAAGACTCTTAGATCAGAACTGATGAGGTATACAGAGTTATTTCTCCAGCATCTTGCACCAATCACTGTAAAACCCAGGGTGGATGTGCATCTCCCCTCATTTTCCTCTTGCAACATGGTCAAGTCAAGCATCGTTTATTTATATAGTGCTTTTAATAATACAGATCAAAGCAAAGCAACTTTACAATATTAAATAGAAAAATAGTGTGTCAGTCAATAACGCAGAAGGACATTAGTAAACTCAGTTTGTAGTCAGTTTAAAAGACAGTTTATCATTCAATTCAGTGATGTCATCCTTCAGCTCGGTTCAGTTTAAATAGTATCTGTGGAATCGTTTGCAATCATGTCAATGATATCACTGTAAATGAAGTGACCACAACGAAGCAAGCCAGAGGCGACAAGGAACCAAAACTCC
This sequence comes from Carassius gibelio, assembly GCF_023724105.1. Taxonomy (NCBI): domain Eukaryota; kingdom Metazoa; phylum Chordata; class Actinopteri; order Cypriniformes; family Cyprinidae; genus Carassius; species Carassius gibelio. The sequence continues at coordinate 30,814,225 of NC_068397.1, forward strand.
ACCGGTGACAAAATGGAGAAAAAAAACAAGGTCTTTACAGGGGATCTGTATCTGGGGCTCTAGTTGTCCTGGTCTTCGCTGTCTTTCAGGGCTGTAGAGGTCCTTTCTAGGTGCGATCCACCATCTGGTCTGGATACGTACTCTATCCGGGTGACTGCAGTGACCTTCGAATAAGAAAGGAACAGATTAATATAATTGAAGATGTTAATATCTATACGATGTTTGATAGGGAGCCAGTACAGGGTTTACAGAACTGGGCTAATCCAGTCATACTTCCTGAACTCTAGCTGCTGCATTTTATTATTCATAAGAAAATGGTGACTTTAATACCTAAATTGCTTTATTAACAGTAGACATGCATGCACAGCCATATTAATGATTATTCCCATTGCATCTTGTCATGTACAGAGCAGTGATTACATTTTCATGCATAATTTGCACACCTGGTAAGCAGTTGTTGTAAACCTCGTCGCAGTGTCTGCAGGGTGTACATTTTGTTGAATTCCTGACATGGCTCAGACTTGTTCTCCATTTTGTTCCACCTGTATATTGAGATGAGGAGCATGAAAACAGCATTATTACAAAAGATAAACATTCAGACATGGCAACTGAGAAATGTAATGTTATGGCACCTTTTTAAACCTCTAATCAAATATGTAAAAGAAAATACACTGTCAAGCTAGCTGAATTCTGCCCTCTTTCGAAAGGAGTCTGTATACAGTACAGCAGACTTCTGAATTTGGAACAAACCAAAGACAGACTTAGTAATGTAGCATCACCCCTCCTCCAGGATCACGTAAAGAAGAATTTCCAACAGGACAGCATCTGGCAACTATTGGGTATTACAAAAAAAAAAAAAAAAGGTGTCAGTGCCATGGTTTTGTCTCAAGATGCACATCAGTAATGTTTTTTGTTTTTTTTTCTAAATGCATGTTTACAAAAGCTACTTCAATGTTCTAAATTTAACTACAGCCTAATCCTGGCTTAATCCAAGCCCTGTCTATGAAACTAGACCTAAAAGTTATAAGGAATTATGAACTGGTCCATTATATTTTGTATAGATAATAAAAAATAAAAATTGTTTTGCATTCACATGCTTACAACTTCAACTGGTACACAGAACAGTTCTGCACATGCATAGTATTAGAGAAAACACACCTCAATAGTGCAAAAAAAAAAAAAAACTCTTAAGTTAATGTATTTCACACAATCTCCTGAAAGACTTAACATGCAAAAATATATGGTTAGTGTTGCACATTTATCTTCTATCATTCCAGTCAAACAACATTCTTTTATATTATTCAATAGACTGTTAACACGCTAACAAACGTTAATATTTAATGGTACCTCAAACGTAATTTGAAGTTAATGGTAGGCCCCTAACGAGGTACACAAACAACGTTGCTACCACTAATTAGATTTCATTGAACAATTAAACCAAAGTAGGCACCAAGTCTACCAAGTCGTTCACCAAGATAACAATTAAAATCAAACTTACAACGCAAAAAAACATTAATTACTCCGATGACCAATTTCTGAACTTACCATTTGATCAATCGCAACCATTACTGAAGCGTTTGGGTGCAGTTATATCTGATTGGTTGCGCCCACGTTGGTCGATACTGATTGGCTCCCACCGAATGGCAGGTCCCGCCTACCATCCGGCTGTCAGTTACTGCCTTCCGGCTGCCAGTTACTGCCTTCCGGCTGTCAATGGCAGCCACTTCCTGCTGCCAGCTGCCGATTTTTTATCTGAACCCCTGCTGACCGTTCTTCACTAAATGAACACTAAAAGATTTAATGATGATAATCCTCTTTCTATATTTTATTTAAAGTAAGTTTTGTGTGGTTTTGGTTTGTGAGGAACAGGCTGAAGTGTAAGGCACATGAGGGTGAGTAAGTGTGTACTGTCTCTTTAAGAAAGCCTGTTTGTGTGTTACTGTCACTTTTCTCTTTCCCAGACTGCTCCAGATCCTCTTCTCCTTCATCTGTGACTCATGAATTTATGATGGGACTCAAAACCCAGCTCTGATTCTACTTCTTTGTCCCCTTCACACATGCCGGTGGTCCCCAATAAATAATTCAACACTTTTTTACTCAAAAATTATGAACACGGAGTCTGTTGATTGTGCTTTTTGAGCTATTTTAACTTGTTGTTTTGCAAACCAAGGCTGCATTTATTTGATAAAAAATTCAGTAAAATCAGTAATATTATGAAATAGTATTACAATTTAAAAAACATTCTTTCAATGTGAATAAATTGTAACAATTAATTTATTTCTGTGATGCAAATCTGATTTTTCAGCATCGTTCCTCCAGTGTACAGTGTCACATGATCTTCAGAAATCATTAAAATATATTAACACTACCACGTCCAATAAATAAGACATGCAATAAATTTGCATTTGCATTTATTTGTCATTAAAAACATTATAAGTGACTGAAATACCATCGAAAGTAGGCCTTAAAATTAAGAAAAATAATAATAACTCATGAGATAATAAAACAAATCAATATAATCACAAAACAATTGAATGGATGTTGAAATCAATAAAAATAAACTTAATGAAAATGGATTTTAGATCAATAAATTGGATGTTAAATGTATTCATTTATGTAACATAAAAAAATTATAAACGCCTTGAAATGAAAAAAAAAAAAAGTCACTGCCTCGAGGGATATAAAGATATAAAAAGCATGCATTTAAATGGTTAAAGGGAAGAAAACTTGAATGGAAAATAAAATAAATGCATTTGATGCCAAATGTAAAATGATTCATTGTATTCTTTTCAACATTTCATTATGCATTCATTTATTTTGTGATATATTTATTTGTTTCGTATTATTTTAAGGTGTATTTCTTTTTCAGATTCGTTTCATGTTGCATAAAAATTAATCTATTTGTTTATTCATTCTTAAAATCCTTGCACTTTCTTTTATTTCAAAACTTCATCATGCATTTAATTATTTAATATATTGATTTATTTTTAAACTGTTTTTAAGGTGCATTTCACTTCATATTTTATTAGGTGTGCCATTTTGAAAAGTATCTTAAGTTGTATTTCACATCCTTTTTCATGTTAGATGAACAAATAAATGTATTTCATCATGTCTTATGTATGCTGACATTCATTGTATATTTTTAAATGTATTGCACCATTCCATGATGTGTATGTCCTCTTTCGTTTCACCCAAAACTCCTGTTGCCATAGTAATTCACTGTAGCACCGTCTTTGATGAATCTCTGTCAAAACGACACGCAAATGCTCAACGTTACAACATGTGCAACACACACACACACACACACACTCATCTACAGCTTAGTTGAGAGTTTGACCCTCATTTGCATTTCTCAGAGCGCATTAGAGATTGCTTCAGAAAATCAGAAATATTCGTGACAGTGTTTTGCTCCGCTTTGAGTGACAGAGATTAATTAGCCAAACAATGACTGTTAGAATATCACCATCTGCTTCCTCGAGCAAGAACTGTAGAGGACCAGCGTGTGCAGAGTCTCTTCTGCTCATCGAAGCTGCATTTATTTGACCCAAAATACTGTAAACCAGCTGTTTTCTGTGTGAATCTGTGTTAAAGTGTAATGTATTTCTGTGATGCTCCGCTGTATTTCCAGCATCATTCCTCCAGTCTTCAGTGTCACATGATCTTCAGAAATCAGAATAATGATTCAAGAAACATTTCTGGTTATTAGCAATGTTAAACACACTCGTGCTGCACAATATTTTTGTGGCTAAAGGTACAAAACAGGCCTATATTGACATTATATCAGTTAATTATATTAGTATAATTCTGACAAACACGTTGTTTTTTACCATATATTTTACAGATTTATTTTTTTACAGTATGCTGATTCCAAAAACAGTGTCTGTTTTGCTGGAGCACATCACACTTTCTCACTAAATATGATGCATTTCATTGTTTTTGCATTTACAGTCAAGTGCGGACGGATGAAGTCTTGTATTCTCCCTAATTTTCTTAAGGGATTTGTATTTGTTTATATTTTGTTTCCTTATTCTTTTTATAACCGTATTCTCTTCATTATTTGATTTTTGTAGGGTTTAATAAAGAAAAATAGATAAGTGATATCTGTTTCTTAGTCGAGGTCTGAATCAAATGATTCACGATTCGCGATCTGCGCTTCAAAGTCCCATCGGAATAATGATTCGCAAATAATAGTTTTAGATCGGGACATCGGGTCATCAAGCATACAGTTAGCGAAAAGATTCGCAAACCCGATCTGAAGAGCCGAACTAAATCAAATGATTCGCTGTTCTGAATCAAATGATTCGCGATCCGACTGGAGCGAATCGAAACAGTGAATCTTTTTGCGAGTTTCATTTGGGAGTTTCGAAAAGCTCAGTTTCACCCATTACTATACGTGCATGTTAAAATCATTACAGGCAATCTCGACATCTGCTCTTCTTCTTTTTTTTTTTTGATAGTGAATCACTTTAACTGAATGATCGAAGTCACGAGTTTGAATCAATAGGAGCGCTTCCAGCATGAATGACTCACTCAAATTGAATCGGTTTGAATCGGAGTTCACATCTTCTGTGGGTTTTTTTTTTTTTTTTTGCACATCGAAATAAAAATAAAAATAATATTTCTGACTTTTTCCTCTCACAATTCTTTTTTCTCATTAATGTATTTTGTTAATGAGTTTCGAGATTTAAACTCACAATTCTAAAATTCTCAAATGTATTACAGAATTGCTAGAAACATTTTTTATTTATTTTTGCTATTACTTTTTTTAATCCCATGACATAAATAAGCTTCCATTTAGCTATTCATAATTAAACGACACATCTTAAATTCTTATTTTTGTATACTTTTTTAAACTTTTGACATTTCACTGCTTTTGTTACTTTGATAGGTGCATTAAAGCAGATACATGCATATAGTGTGAGGTATTTTGTGAAAAGACTATGTGATGAAAACTTTTTATTGATTTTATAAACTCAACATCAAATTAGGTAACATTATGCCTCATTAGCAAAACTTAGAAAAATTGTGAAACAAGTTTGTCACATGACCTCATCACGTTCAATACAGATGTTTAAAGGAAGCTTGTGTACACACACACACAAACAATTCAGTTTTTTCTTGAGTCCAAATAGCTTGCAAGCTCAACATCATCATCATCAGCTGCAATATTTACAATCAAATCAATCACAGCATCCAAAAAATAACACAAAGTCTCGAGTTTCATGAAAGAATGGCAAGTCATTTTGATAAGAGGCCAGAATATCAGCCTTTCTAACACTGGCCGAGCTATTTCAGGGCAGTAATCAAACTTTAATCAATTTAATAAATCTTTCAGACATAAACCCTGGATTCGAGCCGTAACATGAACATGGCTCTGTAATTTCCTCTGCATCGATCGAGTCCCACACAGAAGCTGCCTGCTTGATCTGGAAATCATTCATTAAAATATTGATAAGAGTCATATGACAGAGTGAGATTGTGTTCAGATTGACGGCCGAGCAGAGGACGAGGGTCATTTACGCCTCACATCTGTTTCAGAATCAAAAAGAAAAAAACCCTCATGTCTAATAAATGAGACACAGAATCTCTAAGAATATAAAACTTCATCTGCCAAACGCATCTTTAAATAGATGTAAGAACTGTGCAGGGACTGGTTTAATGGAGAGAAGCATTGGATTCTGTGAGGAAATGTGTTTGATCTGAATCAGACGCTCTGGGTTAAAGCAGGTTCAGATGAGGTTTAGAGAGCAGCTTTCTCTCATCAGGACCGGCTCAGTCCTGCAGAACACAGAGCTGAAGAACCGGAACCGGAACTACAGAAGTTACTGCTGTTCAGAGAATTCAACACACGCACTGCATCCTGGGAAATGAAGTCTATCCATTCTATCATCCATCAGTCATTCTATCCATCCATCCATCTAACCTTCCATCCATCATTCTATCATCTATCTATCCATCCATCCATCCATTTATCGTTCTATCATTTATCCATTCATCATTTTATCTATCATCGCTTTATCCATTTATCCATCTATTCATCTGTCATTTTATCCATCCATCGTTTTATCATCTATCTTTCTCTCTATCCATCTATCCATCCCACTTTCTATCTATCCATTCATCGTTCTATCATTTCTCCATCCATCCGTCCATCCATCTTTCTATCTATCCATCCATTGCTCTATCCATCCATCATTCTATCCATCATCCATCTATCCATCCATCCAACTTTCTATCTATCTATCCAGTCATCATTCTATTATTTATCCATCCATCCACTCATCTTTCTATCTATCCATTCATCGTTCTATCATTTATGTATTCATCCATCCATCTTCTATCTATCATTCATCGTTCTATCATTTCTCCATCCATCTGTCCATCCATCTTTCTATCTATCCATCAATTGCTCTATCCATCCATCATTCTATCCATCATCCATCTATCCATCCACCCAACTTTCTATCTATCCATCCATTCATCGTTCTATTATTCATCCATCCATCCACTTATCTTTCTATCTATCCATTCATCGTTCTATCATTTATATATGCATCCATCCATCTTCTATCTATCATCCATTGTTCTATCCATTTATCCACCTATCATTCTATCATCATCCATCTTTCTATCTATCCATCCATCACCCACCATTCTGTCCATTTATCCATCCATCAATTGTTTTATCCATTTACCATCTATTGTTCTATCACTCATCATTCTATCCATCTATCTATCTATCTATCTATCTCCTTACACTGCAATCTCAGATTCAGTTTTCTACGTCAAATCAAATTCACGTTATACTCAGGAATTGAGCTTTAATTTACAAAGTTTTCTCAATTCAGTTCTGCATTTCGAGGCAAACTCATGTAACTCATGAAAACTGATGTAAGCGGATCCGAAGCGGATCCAATCACCAATCACTGATGTAATTATCTGCTAAACGAGTACAGCCGTCCTCCACCACGTCCAGAAGAGATGAACCGTGATTACAGTTTCCACCACAAGGTCAGTTTATATTTGTCTTTGGCTTGAGCGGGAAACCTGCAGGACTTCCTGTGTTGAACGGACATGCAATCTTTCTTCTTAATGAAGTTAAGAGGCTTTGGGCTTCACTGATATGACTGCAATTCAATTAATCCTTCAGTATTAAATCTGGCTTCCTCGTTGTTCATCATTCATGTCTGCGGTGTTGAGCAAAAGATTGGGAAAAAACTCTCCTCAAGTTCATCAAAGATGCATTTATTTGATGAAAAAAAAGCAGCTGTTTTCTGATTATTATCAATGTTGAACACAGTTGTGCTGACCAGTATTTATGTTGAAACTGTCATGCATTTTATTTTTCAGGATTCACAGATGAACAGAAAGTCAAACTCTTTAACAAGCACACTTTTAAACTGGCTAATATTCCTCTCTTGTGGTCTATTAGTCTGAGTTTTTACAAAATGACTCATGATTCATAAAGCCGCTCTCTCTTCATCTCATCAGTCAGATATCAGACCGTCTCTGTCTTATAATAGAAATCTCATAATTCTACATGTCAGTTCTATTATTCTGGCATGAATTCTAATGAGACGAGGGTGTCAGAGGAGCCGCTACAGAATCACACTGTTGTTCATGCATTTCTATAAATACACATAAAACTGTTTTATCATAAACAACAGCAGCTCAGATTTCAGCGGCATGAGATTCAGCTCTTTTTTGGTGAAAAGGGATTAGAGAAAACAGTTGAAAACGCTTAAATTAAAATGTTACTTTTAAATGTTACATTTTTTATTTGTGTAATGCTTGTTAAATGAGCTTAAATGTTAATATTGAGCTCTAATAGTAAATATTGTAAATTATGCTGTTTTCACCCATGGGTGTTCTTGCATCGTAATAAATGTATATATTTTGATTTCTGTTGCCTCAAGTAATTCTGTGTGGGATTTTTTTTATCTCCAGCCTTTTTTAAGACAACAATAACTAGACTAAAATATTTGTTAAAAATAAGTTTTTAAATATTTAAAACCAAAAATGTAAATAAAATATAAAATAAATAAAAGAAATTATTAATTAATTAAAATTAAACTTACTTTTTAAACTTAAAAATATATTTTTTATATATATTTCATTATTATTATTATAAAAAATATTTGATTTGTTTACATGCATGCCATCTGACATAACAGAAATATTAACATGTGAAAATTATATTCAATTAATTAAATCATAAAACAATAAATTAACTAAATTTTCTTTAAATATCTAAATATTCTATAAATATTCTAAAAAATATTTTTTTTTTTTGTTAACATGCACATTATATGAGAACAACTGACATTAGACAAATAGGGAAATTCCGTGTCAATTTTTCTAACAGTTTTTATTTTTTATTTTACATAGTGATGATAGCCAAAATATTAAATGTGACGGGTGAATATTTACGGAGTAATCCTCTATTCTGTAGATGGGAGTTGTTTTTAAAATGAGATAATTAAATAAATTATAAAATTGAAATAAATGTGCCTAGACAGGAAATGCATCAAACATGCTAAAGGCAAAAAGCAAAAACATGCATCTTTTTACCTATTTAAGGAATCAATGATGGTGTCGTTTAGAGTTAAAGGATGTTTGTTCAAGCTCAATAATAACACAGCTCATTTAAAATTCAATATATGTCTAATGTATGCAAATGAGTGCTTAATCACAAGCAAGCAACCTGCATAAAAACCTCTGCAGTCTAATCAGCACAAGCAATGCATTTATTCTAATTCACTAGTTTAATTATAATCATCAACCCAGTGGACCGGCTCATTCAGACATAATCAAGATGATTTTGTCTGATTCCTTTGGTCTTTCGCTTGATTAGGGCATAAATTAACTGGGCAGTGTGAAGGAGCAATACGGTTTGATTCAAAAGGACACGGAAACAGACATGCTAACATGCACGTCATGTATCTTATCATAGCTGGATTTCTCTTTCTATCTCTCCATCCCCCATCTTTCTCGCCGTTGTGGCCGGTTTAAACCCCTCATTGCCCTGGGCAACACGATAACGCGCCTGTCAAAAACACTTTCCGTTATAATGGCCTGGCTTGTGAACGAGGAAGAGGCAGAAAACACGCTGTGCATGCACACACACACACACACACACACGCTCATATCTCGCATACTGTGTTTGCATGATTTCAATGCACAGAATATAAATGCATATATTTCTGATTTGATATGTGCAAGCTATGTTCCTAAACCTAACAATGCACACATCCTTCACAGAGAACTTAAATCATGTTTGATAAAACAGAGTTGTTTGCTTTTTCTGACTTTAGAAAATACTCAGACTCCAGTAAATAAAAAATATATACATTTTGACGATTTACGCCATATTGAAATTCCAATATCTCTGGAACTGAACCATATGGGGCTGTGAAAATAAAGATATCCAAAGAAAAGTTTGTTCAGACCCAATGTCTAAAAGGGCTTTAAGATATCTTTAATACTTCTTGAGTTACAAGCATGCAAACTTTGGAGAAAAAACTTGAAAAGTGCTCTTTCCTCATTTTTGGATGGTCACCATTGGCATATAACACAACAAAGATTGCTGAAGTCAACAGATTTTACTAACAGATCTAACAATCTCTGTGTAAAAGTAAGATTACAATTCTGCCATCTTTCTGAAGTCTTTTTTAACCCTGTGTAATCTGACTCTGACCCCCATCTACAAAACAGTGGATTACTCAGTACATATTCATCCAAGACATTTAATATTTTGGCTTTCATCACTATACAAGTTTATCTTTCTTTTTTTTTTTAAATGAGTAAAATCTAAAATGTGAGTGGGGAAAGTTTCTGAAATTTGGTTGATTTGACCCAGAATGACCCAATAGTGTATTAAGTCATTTTTGCTGGATCTGTGTGAAAAGGGATTGTTGCAAACTTTTCTAAAACGCAGTTTAGCACATTGTTGTCATGTAAAAGCACTCTGCTGCAAACAACGACTGCATGCCAGAAAACAGACTGCTTTTCTTTTTATTTGAGCAGAATATCTCAATAGAGATCATATATTTTTTTCAGGTCAACAGCATTTTTTCCATAATACAGAGAGAGCGAGTGCATGCTTGGCAAAGTAAACCACTGGCAACAAAATCTATCAATTTATGAAAAAAGAAATCTGAAATCTGGCAACCACAACCTTGAAATCTTGTAGAAGATTCACGCCAATGCAAGATGCCAAAGTCTGATTAAAATGAAACTTTATCAGGATAAATAACCAGCAGAAGAGCCGAGTGTGTTTAATAATTCAACAGAAGGAGAACTAGCCTTAACATGCATCTCCAGAAGAGATCTCAACAATATCTCACATGGTGCTGAACATCTCAAAAATATCTCAACATGAACTCTAACGTTTCTCATCAGATGATCAGAGCAGCTACTCCTTCTGAATAACAACTATCAACAGCACAAAGAGAAATATTAGGAAATATGAGACTGAATAGTTCTTAAAGCACTCATTTTACTTGACTGAGCTCATTGTGTAGTCATCGTAAATCATGCTGTTAATGCCAAGTTGATTTTATTGATATATATATTTGTGCAAATGCTTTAAATTCAGTTCCACTGACTGATAACACAACGGTAAATCCAGAGGAACCGGACGGACTCAATTAAAACTTTAAAAGTAAAAAGAAAAGAGAAAATATACAAATATGTCTAACATAAAATATCAACACTATCAAAGATCAAAAACACACAACAAAATAATTCAAACTGAAGCGAAAACAGAAAATAGACATTCAAAATATTGATAAATATAATATACATATTTAAAAATATATAAAATACTACAAAATCACTACGAATACATTTAATTAGAAACAGAAAATATGAAAATAAAACTAATTTAAATAATAGATATTAAATAATACTTAATAAAATGACAAAAACAACAAAATTAGTCATCTAAATAAATTAACTATATATAAATAAATAAAAAAACTGAAACTAAAATCTTAACTAAAATTAAATTTCTGGAAACTATGAATATTTGAATAAACTTTGATATATAAACTGGACTTTAAAAAAAACACACAAGACATTTTCAGGCACTTTTAGTCTTTTTAATGTTCATATTTCATCTTTTTGAAGTACTTTACTTTTTATTGTTTGCAAATCAGTTCTCTGTTGATATCAGTGCATTGCCATGTCAAGCGAGTGTAGGAATTAATTTGAAATAAAATCTGGTCTTAAAATATGCAAATGGCGATGATTTCTGTCGTGTGGTGTGTGTTTTCTTTTGTTCAGATTTCTAGAAACATTATTTTTTCTTTATCTGTTCATGCCAACTGAGTCAACCTGATACAACTGGTGTTTATCTTTTATTTTTCTTGGCAAATTCGTGCAAAATGATGCAAACCCTTCCTCCACATTATTTGTTGCTGTCAATGCATTGCCATTTACACGAGTTTGTGTAAAAATTCATTTTGAGTCAATCTGTTCATGAAACATGCTCCAAGCGACCACCTTCTGTCTTGGAGCATGCATTTGCTTTTATTCAGTTTTCTAGAAATCAGAATTTTTCCAGAATAAGCCGATTGAGTCAAAATGTGATACAAACATTTAGAAAACTATTTTAAACACATTTACTGGCGCGCTTTCTGATTTCTATTCAGAACTACAATAAAGATGGCAGAAGTGCAGACAAAAACAATAATGATTTTTCTACTTAGTATTTTTGTCTTGTTTTGTAGAACAATTATCTAAACATTCTTGAATCAAGATCTTTAGTTTTACAATACTTCACAGGTAAAACGACTTAAGATTTTAACTGTTTCTTTAAAAAAAAGAGATCAAAATGTTTTAAGATTTACTTTAGCCTTTGAATAAAGATTACTTTCCCTACCACATGAACAGATATTCATGCTCATTTCAGGCAAAAACTAACAAGACTTTGGTCGTTTTACCTGTCACTTAAATGCATCTTGATTCAGAAATGTTTCGATATTTGCATTAGAAAACAAGACTAGTGCAGGTCAGGATGAGCCACACTAAACTTTCAGTGAGTGCTCCTCGACACGTGCACGCGCAGAGCAAAACCTCAACTAGTGATGCATGAGCGTAGTGTTCGCATCCCACGCGCTCCACAGGTCTCGCGACTCCAGGGTTCACCTGTGTGTGTGTGTGTGTGTGTGTGTGTGTGTGTGTGTGTGTGGTACACTCACCCAGGTCTGGAGTGTGTCCTCATCTGTCTCCTGTCTCCGTCTCCTCGCGTCTGTCCATAAGTCACACGGACGCGTCCATACGTGTCCTCAAGCCCGAGTGTGTGTGTGTGTGTGTGTGTGTTTGCCTCTCAGGCATCAGAAACGCCGACACACACACAGTCTCTCTCTCCTCCTTGCGCGCACGATCAGAGATGCTCTTCCAGAGAGAGCTCTCACGCGCGCGCGTGCATGTGTCTTTGTGTGTGTGTCTGAGAGAGAGAGAGAGAGAGAGACAGAACACACACTAGCGCTGTCTCGACTCTCTCTGTCTCTGTCTCGGTCTCTATCTGCTGCTCAGGGCTCAGGGAGCGACGCGCAAGTGCAACACTGGAGCAAAAACGCAGCGCGGATAAGGGATTGTGGACAAATGATAGCTTATTTCTTACAATTTGTTCTACTCCAGGACCATAACCACTATAGGCACTGAGGGGGACAAGTTCCCCCTAATAATTAGAAATGGCCAATCTGTCACTTTATTGCTGAAAGAGAACAAGATAAGATGCAAATCATTTAATATTAGTGCCTCTAGCAGCCTAGTGCCTAAACAAATTCAATAACAAAAAAAACAACAACAAAAAATCAAATCATTTCTAATTTCTCTCTCTTTTTTTAAGTAGAAAATCTAATGTCCAGAAGGCCGTCACCCTCATTTTCACAATTCATGCTTTTCTACTGGACATTTTCACAAGATATATTTTTAATGTTTTGATAACATGTCATAAAAAACATTTCCACTTGCATCACTTTGAATGGTGCATGGTGGGAAAGGATATGCATGTTTCTGCTGTTACTGTAATAATTAATCATTAGTGCACATTATTTTAAAGTAAATGATATGTCATCAAAATATAATATCTCTAAAGTCAGATTTCAGAGGTTTGTTTTTGGATTGATAAAATGTCCATTTCCATTGTGATCTTTATCCATATAATGACAGTCCAAACTAAACAGTTTGGTTACCAACATTCTTCAAAATATCTTCTTTTATGTTCCACAAAGGAAAAAAAAGTCATGTTTAAAAAAAACAAAAAAAAAACGAAATAATGCAGAATTAAAAAAAAAATAATATTCCTTTAATGTTAACTATTAGTCATATAGTGGTCAAATATTTAATATTTAGCCATTGTTTTAGGCCACTTTTATGCAACTTTTTACCAAAAGTTAACAGCAATTTAATGCTGACTAACTTTATTCATTCAATAAATAATACTAAACATTTAATAAATAAATAAATAAATTAGTGTAAAAAAAAACTAACTTTTGGGGGTTCGATTCCCCGGGAACACATGATATGTAAAAATTGATAGCCTGAATGCACTGTAAGTTGCTTTGGATGAAAGCGTCTGCTAAATGCATACATTTAAATTTAAAAAAGAAAGAAGCTTTACTACTGGCGACGTTTCCTTCAGATGATGTGGGTTGCAAATGTTTTTTAATGCTGAATTTAAAACAACATAAATGCATGTTTGGAAGAGCTCATAACGTCTCAGATTTTGTGTATGTAACAGAGGCACACAATGAGTCTGTGAGGGAGTTTCGCTGAGTTAACATTGTAACTGGATTTCACTTCAGCAGTCACTAAAAGCATCCAGGTCCTCGTCTGTAAATCCATTCAAATCATTTCAAAAGGCAAACTGAAGTAAAAGCTTTAGCACCGTCTTCAGCTCTTACTGACCAGACTGAGCAAAGGAAAAGGTCTTGCAAACCATAAAATGTGTTAACCTTCATTCCCTTCCTTCAGTGTGTCGGTATGGTTTTCAAATTTAGAAAACATTTCTGTTTAAAAAATATCTACCCTTAAATCAAGATACATTTACTGAAGATGCAAAATGAACATGAAGTCTTGTTTTCTGAGAAAGGGATCAAAATGAAGTGAGTTTCTGATTAAAACCAGATAAAATATCTAAGGGTAGAAGAATAGATGCTGTTTGTTTTTTCACAGTGCATGCAATGTTTAGTGCCACGTTTATGAATTTAAAAGCACTTTTAAGGACTTAATTTGTAAAAGCATGAAACATGACATTTTAAGAACTCCAGAAACCCTGAGTTCAATTCACGTTTGCCAAACTTTAAGTGCATTTAAGTCAAAAGCAGCTTAAATGGTATACAGTAATGTGCTTGCAACGCCATGTCTTGGGTTCAAACTCACAAATACAGATGGTGACCAGGCTGTGAAACTCAAAAAAGGCAGCATAAAAGTACAATAAAACTAGCCCATGATTTTGTGTTCAACAGGAGAAACTGAAGGTTTGGGCTGTCATGACAGATTGATCATTATTCTTATTCCTAAATAACTCATGTGATTTATTTAAACATCTTTATTTTCCTGGTGCTTTATGAAGTGGACATCATGCACATCATTCATCTTCTGTGCAGCTTCGCTAGTCTGATATTATTGTTTTATCATATAATTTGCAATTGCATGGTTTAGATTTGCAATTGATTTTTAAAAGCCAAAACATTGTTTGTCATGCACTAGTCAGTTTTGGTATTTTGAGTTTTTGGCTTTTCATAAAGTTTATGTTTCAAACTATATTGGAAAGAAAACAAGCAAGATACATTTGAAGTGTTTATTTTATTGCGCTTTGTAAATTTAGGAGTTTTTTTCTCTTACATATACGATAACTATATTCCGAAGGTTTGGTCATATATCATTCACACTGATTTATTTATAACATTTTATTCCTAAAAATGCATTAAAGCTGTTTTTTTTTTGTTTGTTTGTTTGTTTGTTTTTTGTAATTCATCCAGTTATTTAAATGTTTTTGGGAAAGTTTTTTTCAAACGTTAAGGAAACATTCAATTGTATCATTTTATAAACATTACGGGAATGTTACTTTTGAATGTTCTAAAACAAAAAAGTTAGATTTAAACAAATGTTTCAGGGGAAAAAAAACATTCCATAGATGATGTAAGCCTATAAATAATGTTTTTGGGCCAGAACATTATTACAGACTAATGAACTTTATAAAAAAAAAAATTCTATTCATATTACTATTTTGTTCATATCTTTGAGAGGACCTTTCCAGAATATTCTGAGAACGTTTCCTGTCAGATGGATTTCACAAAATCAAACGTTTTCTTTTAAACACACATCTTTTGTCTTCTCCAGATGTTCACTGATGGACTGGAGTGTTGTGGATGATTGTGATGTTTTTATCAGACTCTCATTCTGACGGCACCCATTCACTGCAAAGCATCCACTGATGAGACACTGATGCATTTCTCCAAACCTGATGAAGAAACAAACTCATCCTATATTTGGATTTTCTGAGATCTGAGCTGATTTTTAGATGTACTGTTCCTTTAAATGTTTGACCCTCTTCACCTGTGCATGGTGTTTTGTCTTCACTAGGTTGATATAAGGTGTGTGTCCTGGAGGTGAAGCCTGCGGTTTACCAGATGGCTCTCTCTCTCTCCTTCTTTCATCCCGTGTCTCTCCGTAACAGGAGCGAACGCACTCGAGCAGTAAATGTAGGTCACGGTGGCATTGAAGCTTCTCTCTCAGCGCTGACACACAATAACAGCCGCACTATTGACTCCTCATCCAGCGCTGCTTTCATCCGTGTGCTCAGACTTCAACATGTTCTCCTGAGGCTGCGAGAGAATACTCCAGAGTAATCCAGTGCTGCAGACTGGTGTTACGGGTTTGAAAGATACAGGACATCATTACAGAAACCTGGATTTGACACTTAAAGAGTTGGCATAAATTTAAGATCTATGCATTTGTGAATTGCATGTAAAAATCCCATGCATTTGGATCTCAGACTCAAACTAACACACTTAATGTGATGCATATTTGTCAGTCATGCATAAATGAAAATGCACTCATGGCATCATTTAATATATTGTTAACTATTTGTGTCCATTTTATGCATTTATTCAGATGGCTTAGAATCAGCATAAATTGTAAAAATAAAAAAACAGTATGTCAAATGATTTTTTTAGAAAAAAGCAAATGAAAAAGCTATCTGGATAATGTGCATTTATATTTATCATTATCATTTATTGGCTTCAGTGTTATTTTAGTAATAGTATCTCTGAGATACTATTATAGTTGTCAATAATATTTTACATTTTTATTATATTATATTTTATTTGTATTTATGGTTTTATTTTAATATTTTCCATTTTTGTAATTTTATTGCATGGCATTTTTTGTCATTTTTTAAATTTTTATATTTATATGTCTATATAATTTTATAAATTTTCATTTCAGTCTCTTTTTGTGCATCAAGTGATACTGAATTAAAATTGTAGGACGGATCTTGACAAACACAGCTCTTAAAGACATGTTTCACATTATTTCTTCTATATGTATTGATAAAGTATTATATATATTTTTTCATATATTTAAATTTTATATTTATTCTATATGTATTCATAACGTTTTATGTTTTATATTTTAATTTTATATTAATATTAAGTATTAGATTTAATTTTTTATATATTTTAATTTTATATTTCTTCTATATGTATAAATATCAAGTATTAGATTTTATTTTTATATTTTAATTTATATGCTCAATGACACAAAATCTGCTCAAACATCTCTAAACACGGTCTTATATTTCAGTCCAGTTTCAGAGAACAATATTTCATATTTCTTCTAATCTAAACCACCAGACAAAGAGAAATCCTGCAATGTTTATGGTGCATTATTATTTATAATATTGGCTGAAACCCAAACAGATTCACAGCAGGTCGGTGTGAAACTCGTGCATTATATGAGCAGATTATTCTCATTGTTCATCTCATGCATATTAATTATGTATATAGGCTTGTGAAAAGCAGTCTCCATGGAGTCCTTCGTTATGTAATGAACTATAATTATATGTTTGAATTTCCCATTCCTCTTCCTGCAATGCCTTCAAAGACGAGAGCGTTTCTAAGAGAAGAACATTTACTGTCACATTAATATTAATAACGTGTCATACTTCATGCTAAAAATTGCTAATTTGCATTTGCAAAAATAAAATGATAGCTATTTTAGAATAATTTTTTGTGTATTAATTAAACACGTTTAACCACAAATTCTCATTACTGTATAATGCAAAACAATTTTATAGTCTAATTAAATAATAATAATATGTATAAAATATTTATAAATTATGATACTATTTGTTGAACTGCCTTTAAATATATAGAAAACATAATGAGAATCATCTTTGAAAATAATGAAAACACCTTCAGAAAAACATTAATATTAATGAGAATTTGAACAATTTAATTGTTATTAAAATTGTCAAAAGACTAAATGGTCCTAAAATAAACTTCTTTATAAAGAGGCAAAATATAATATATTTTAGTATGTATTGAACAAAAAACTAATTAAATGACAAAATGCATAAAACCATTTATAAAGATTTAACTAGAATAAAAATAAATGAAACCTAAACAGACATATTTAAAATAAACAGCAATTATTATTGTATTTTTTTAGTTGAAGCATGACTAATTGGAAGTAAAATAAATGATTAAAGCTGAAAAAAATATATACATTATAAATAAAAAAATAATAATTATTATTATATTATTTTTTTGGATATTCTTTCCCAGTCAGTTTAAGTTGAAACAGTAAAATTATAACAATAAATAAAATAAAAACTAAAACTGAAATAAAAATAACCCTAAATATTATTTAAAAAGCACAAAAATTTTACATTTAAATGAAAACTGAAAATATAAACACTAATTCAAAATATTCATAAAACTCTAAGAGTTTATAAATAACACTAAACTGACCCTGGTGCACATGCAGGACACTTACAAAGCAGACTCGTCTCTCATTGGTGGACGAAGCAGCCAATCAATCTTCAGCTGTGACAGGCTTTGATTGGCCGATGATGACATTTGCTGGAAGCTGAAAGAGAAAAATGTCCTTTTCACGGCCTCCCCGTCTCTGAGGGACAGAGGCATTATGGGAAATAACTTCTATGGAGACAGATGGGCTTGAGGCTTCAGTGAGGACAGCCGCCATCATTTCTAATGAAGAACCTGCGAGCAGAGATCAATGAAAGAGGACAGAAATACACACTATACAGTGAAAAGTGAAGGTCAGATTACTGATTTTATTGCAATTAAACTAATGTACTGTAGTTCGATTATGTTTTTTATTTAATGTTTGTATTTTTAGGGGATTTTATGCTACTAAATACTATATTTGGAAAAGTTATGATCCATTTATTACTTGCCAACTACTTTTTCAGTGTACTTTTATACATTTTCCAACTTAAGCTGTTGTAAATCTCGAATGCTTTTCAAATAGTTATTTTTCAAAAAGACACTTGGCAAGTGATACATTTAAAAATTGGCGGGAAAAGCAGAAAATGAGCGAAATACTATTTTAAAATGTTTAATGAAATATAACCCCCATCAGAATGATGCTAAAAATTCAGCTATGCATCACAGAAATAAATTAGTTTACCAGATATTCACAAAGAAAACAGCTATTTTAAATTATAATATTATTTCATATTTTGATCTTAAATAAGTGCATCTTATATAAATTACATAACTCCAAATGTCATCTTATGAATTCAAACCAAATCAACCAAGAAAACACCCTAAAATATTACCCCTTCTCATTTAACCATTTTTCATTTTGCTATGATAGCATCTCAATCTATTTCTGTTTCATTTCTACGACTACTACGTTTAATTATGTAGTCTGTATGTCCATGTGCTCTTGTGCAAAAGTGTTCATATATTAAACACTATTCATTTACATTTGAGGGAATTTAAAGATTGGCTTTTTATAGAAACTGATGTGATTTTAAGCCTTTTCTCATTGGATGGGGATCAATATCTAGTGTTTATTTTAGATGTTTATTGTAATTGCTATTTTATATTCATAAAGTCACATGGGAAGGGAAAAAATTGCCAATGTATATATATATAAAATGAAAATTAAAATATTTCTGGTAACAGTGTCTAAAGGTAAAAACTAGACTGCGATATGTACACTGAAAAATGCAGATTTTTAGGAAAAATTTACACATTAACACATGACATGACATACAGAATATTCACAAAACATTTCTAATAAATGTATTTTTGGTGAAAGGTAAAGTATTCATTTAAATGTTAATATTTTTAAGCTTCAAAATAACTAATACCATTAAAAACATGTTTGTTACTTGAATTAAAATTAAAATGAGAGTAGTGCATTTATTGATTACACTGCTGCACTGTATATTACACAGTTCTAGAATAAACATGTGATTTCTTTCTCAACTGATAAACTTCACAGACAAAACTGACTGTGTTTGTGTAACTTATGTGTTTTTACTATAAACGTCTGTACTTGTCAGTTTAAGCGCAATAAGACATAAAAGAGAACTTAGTTTATTCCTCAAATGACAGACACACATTCTGGGGACACCTGAGACTTACATTAAAAAGAGGAGCATAATAAGTCTCATTTAACTAAAAAAAAAAAACATAAATCTGATGAAATGATATGGGAAAAAAAAGATTTAATGTTTCAAATTATTAGTGAAAATTATAATAGTATCTTAACACTAATATGACACTGGTGCAGTTTGTCATACACATGTAGCTGGTTGGTCTTTAATTTTTTGCTAAAATGTTCTGTATATAACAGAGAGCACAGCATGTGTAATTCTCTGCATCCCATAATACAATGTCCTCAGTTTGACCTTCAGTTTCCAGAGTAACAAAGTTATATTAGCTTCATAGTAAAAAAAAAAAAAATAATAATAATATATATATATATATATATATATATAGCAATTTATATAAATGTAGGCTACTTAAAAATATTAAGTACAGTAATATTAAAGATAGTTACAGCTAAAGGGTTTATTAGAAATGACATACAGCCATGTTCAAAATATATAATGAATATATAAAGTCTTATTTCTTATTAAAAAGCATAAGAAAGTATTCTACTTAATTGTTTGTTTGAATACTAGACTGCCCAATCTGAAGAAAGCGAAGCTATTTAATTTATTTATTATAGTATTATATTGTATATTATTTCTGTTTATTCATTTAGTTACATTTTTATAATGTAAGATTAATAAATATGCACCAAATAAAATATATTTAGCTGATGGAATAGTTTTAGAGTCTGAGAGATGTCATGTGTTTCAGCACACGTCTGTAGAAAGCGTGTTCGGTGTCGAAGTGGAAATGTCTCCTGCTTTTCACAGAAAATCAATGCAAATGGCCTGAACACACAAGAAATCACCCACGAGTGTTTGTCCTACATACGACTGGCAACACAAACATACAGACGCTCACAGTCCTGCGTTTACACTCGACAGCAGCGGATCCAGATCCTCTCTGAAGAAACCTCACATCACGTCTGACTAAAGGATGTCACAGAAAAGCCCAGAGGACTCGGATTGAGTCATGAAAGGCCAGAAATAGCAGCGTACAGACACTGAGACTTCCTAAATGACAACAAATCTGTGCTGGACTCACAGCCAGAATCCCCAGTTAGTGTCCGTCGATCCACATTAAGAGCTGTGAATGTTCACACAATGTTAATCAGCACATAAATCACACGTCGTGCACAAGTTCATCTTCTGCTCTTCCAGCAGATCTGACGCTGTGTGTGTGTGTGTGTGTGCCTGTGAGAGGGAGATAAAGAGGTGTGTGTGTGTGTGTGTGTTTATTACTATCAACTGGCGATTAATCACAGCGGGTGAAGCTTGGCAGAGAGATGAAGAAAACACAGACATTATATCTGAGACACAACTCACTGAGAGAGATTCAGAAGCAGACAGATGGACGGAGACAATATCTTAACAATTTTCTTATTTCTTGTTTATTTAAAAATGTATCCATTAGGGCTGGGCAAGTTAATGCGTTATTATCGCAGATTTTTATTATTATTATGAAAGTCCCATGCTCACTGGCTCTGAATACACATACAGACAGATCATGGGTCACAGGAGGGGATGCTCCAGATCCAATTATTTAGGCACTTCATAAATGGGAAATTGGAAGTTTCCGATAACATGTGAAGACAGCAGAGAAGCGATTGCTCATCACAGTGGAGTGCATTGTTTTGTTTTCTTTGTTGTTATAATGTTATGATCAATGCAAAAGAAAGCCTTGCCCAGTTGGTAGCAATGAATTAAAGGTTATGGCCAATTTGAAAATTTACGAGAGCGAATCTTTCGTGATTCGTGATCCCGCTCCGAACTCTCGAATTGATTCAAATGATTCGCGATCCCCAAACTGACTCAAATGATTCGCGAACACGCTTTGAACTCCTGAACTGACTCAAATGATTCGCGAACCCGCTCCGAACTCTCGAATTGATTCAAATGATTCGCGATCCCCAAACTGACTCAAATGATTCGCGAACACGCTTTGAACTCCTGAACTGACTCAAATGATTCGCGAACCCGCTCCGAACTCTCGAATTGATTCAAATGATTCGTGATCCCGCTCCGAACTCTCGAATTGATTCAAATGATTCGCGATCCCCAAACTGACTCAAATGATTCGCGAACACGCTTTGAACTCCTGAACTGACTCAAATGATTCGCGAACCCGCTCTGAACTCTCGAATTGATTCAAATGATTCGTGATCCCGCTCCGAACTCTCGAATTGATTCAAATGATTCGCGATCCCCAAACTGACTCAAATGATTAGCGATCCCGCTCCGAACTCCAGAACTGACTCAAATGCTTCGCGAACCCGCTCCGAACTCTCGAATTGATTCAAATGATTCGCGATCCCCAAACTGACTCAAATGATTCGAGAAGCCGCTTTGAACTCCCGATCTGACTCAAATGATTCGCGAACCCGCTCTGAACTCTCGAATTGATTCAAATGATTTGCGTGCGATCCCCAAACTGACTCAAATGATTCGCGAATCCGCGGCTTTGAACTCCCGAACTGACTCAAATGATTCGCGACCCCGCTCTGAACTCTCGAATTGATTCAAATGATTTGCGTGCGATCCCCAAACTGACTCAAATGATTCGCGAATCCGCGGCTTTGAACTCCCGAACTGACTCAAATGATTCGCGACCCCGCTCCGAACTCTCGAATTGATTCAAATGATTCGCGATCCCCAAACTGACTCAAATGATTCGAGAAGCCGCTTTGAACTCCCGATCTGACTCAAATGATTCGCGAACCCGCTCTGAACTCTCGAATTGATTCAAATGATTTGCGTGCGATCCCCAAACTGACTCAAATGATTCGCGAATCCGCGGCTTTGAACTCCCGAACTGACTCAAATGATTCGCGACCCCGCTCTGAACTCTCGAATTGATTCAAATGATTTGCGTGCGATCCCCAAACTGACTCAAATGATTCGCGAATCCGCTCCCAACTCTCGAATTGATTCAAATGATTCGCGATCCCGCTCCCAACTCTCGAATTGATTCAAATGATTCGCGATCCCGCTCCGAATTTCCGAACTGACTCAAATGATTCGCGAACCCGCTCCGAACTATCGAATTGATTCAAATGATTCGCGATCCCCAAACTGACTCAAATGATTCGCGAATTCCGCTTTGAACTCTCGAATTGATTCAAATGATCCGCGAAGCCGCTCCGAACACCCGAACTGATTCAAATGATTAGCTAGCTATCCCCAAACTGACTCAAATGATTCACGATCTCGCTCCGAACTCCTAAACTGATTCAAATGATTCGCGATCCCCAAACTGACTCAAATGATTCGCGATCCCGCACCGAACTCCCGAACTGACTCAGTCTGCCTAGGGCACCAATTCCCAGAAGGGGCATCCCAGTTGCTTCAAAAAAAAAAAAAACTTCCTCCATTCTCCCATCCGCGCTCGCGACCGCTCGCACCTCATGTTTGCGGCTGAATGTTCATAATTGATGGATGAATCCAATCCAGCAAAGAGAAAAGAAAACTAAAAGTAAAAAAACAGACATAAAGTTGGCTTGACGTTGGACGAGTCTCAAATTTAGGGACCGTCTCTAAAGTTACATGCGATATTGGTATACAATTTTCTAACGTCAGTAGCATTTGAGGAGAATGACTTATAGTCATTAAAACAACTGTAATTGTTCATCTAGGTGTCAGCTATAATGCACAATTGAATTAAATGTCTGATATTTATTAAAATAATCTGTAAATCATATGTAAATTATGCCACTCTTTCACATGGGCTCAAACGCAAATTTAAAGCTCAATAGCATTTGAGGAGAAAGACATGCAGTCATAAAACAATTGTAATGTGTTCATTTAGGTGTCAGGTACAATGCACACCTCATACATTTTTAATATATATTAAAATAAAGTCTAAATCATATAGGTAAAAATGAGGCCCGTTTATCATTCCTGTGAAAGATTTTATTTTTTTTCAGGTTTCCTTACGAAAAATTACCCATGGTTTTAACAACAACACCACAAATCATAGTTCTTGTAGCCATGGTAACTGCAAATTAGCCATGGTTTGGTTACTTCAAATAATAATTTACAAAGTATTCATATACTGTATTTTTATT
Source organism: Carassius gibelio (assembly GCF_023724105.1). Classification (NCBI taxonomy): domain Eukaryota; kingdom Metazoa; phylum Chordata; class Actinopteri; order Cypriniformes; family Cyprinidae; genus Carassius; species Carassius gibelio. The sequence goes on from NC_068397.1 coordinate 30,837,937, forward strand.
TATTTATTTATTTTTTGTCGCTATAAAAACAGACCTAAGCCATCAATAGTCTTTAAAATGACTTAAAATGCTTTATTTAAAAATAATGAGGCAATAATGATTGGTTAATAATAAAACTGTTACAATACATAAATATTTAGAATTAGCTTTTTTTCATTTTGTTATGTGAATTTGTCATTTTAATTACTATTATTTTTTAAATATTACTATTCGGGCTTTGATATGACAACAACAGCAATAATTTTATTTTACAATGCATAAATAAAATTACAATACTAATATAAAAATCTCTTAATCTCAAAAAGATTTACTCTGCTTGTTTTATTTTGTCCAAAAATTGTGAGGGCATATATAGCAACGACTATAAATAACAATAAAAAAAAACATTATTATTATACTAAGATATACATAAGTATTAATATTATATAATGTTTACTAATAACATTATACTAAGTTATATTACTATTTCATTCTTATTTTATGTGTTTCATCAAATCGAAATTAAGTCTTGCCTTGGTAACTAGCTGAAATATGTTAGTTTTTCCATCTAAAAACACTCCATTTGCACTATACTTCTGTCTAGGAGAAGCAGCGGAGATCTCATTTGTGATCAAAAGAACCAATTTGTGAATTAGAAATGAATAGATTTAATTTGTGATTATTCTGCGTTCGCTGCAGGTCAATCCTCCATCAGGTGAGTGATCTAAGCTCAGATACGGATGGGATTCACAGCACAATCACTCAAACTGGGAGAAAGAGAGATGCTTTATCTCAGAAACACACACACACACACACACGGTCAACAAATCTGAGCCGAGCACACAGCAGAGAGCTGCAGTCCATTGATTTACAGAGACGTACTGAAGATATCGGACGTCTTGTGCAGAAATACACCGCTGATTAATTCAGCAGACGAGGACAGACCTGGAACAAACAACAGATTTCTGAATAATGATTGACACACGTCCAAACACACAGACGCCGTGCATTATTAACATTCTGTTGTGCTTTCTTATTCTTCTCATGATTGCTGCATTAACAAACAAACAAAAACAAAAAAAAATCACAAAAAAAAAACAATTCTATTTTGACAATATTTTAATATATTGGTAATATTTTATTGTATTTTAAAATTAAATATATATATATATATATATAACATTGTATTTTAGGTCAGTTAAAAAATATAAATAATAAATTAAATAAATAAAAAAAGTTAATATATGTACATTAATCAATACCAATAAAATAAAATAATAGCATGAAAATGGATTAGAAATAAAAAATAATAATACCACCAAGTCTTTCCTCAGATATATCACAAAAAGATTATAGTTATTGATGCTCCAAGCTACTGCAAATAAATATAAAATGAAATGCACCAACAGCCTGAAGAAATGAACTACATTTGACCTTTTTAATAGAGTTTGTAAAGAATAATGCAATGAATGCTGAATTAATTCTGCTCGGCAAGAACAATTAGAGAGAACATTACCACATAATCCAAAACACGAGCTAATGATTGATTTAATTAAAGAGCGCAGGATGGTAATAGTCTTAGCAGCTCGTGAATGTTCACATCTGCTTCATCTGCAGTTTTATGATGTTCACAGGGTAAAATGAGGATATTGTCATTATCTGAGCTGGTATTAGTGAAGGTCACAGAAGTACCTTATATACAGTCATCTCATTAGTGTGTGCAGTATGTTTTTACACAAAAACAATGTTATGATTAACTAATAAAAAAATAATAATAATTGTTTCGTTTAATTGAAATAAAATATCAATTTTAGATGAAAACCTAAAAAAGAAAAAAAGGGGGAAACAATGTTGCACTGGCCACTGACATAAAACAAACAAACAATTAAATTCAGGTGAAAGTGATAAAATTAAAAAACTAACTGATGGACTGGAGTGCTGTAGACTCTCATTCTGACGGCACCCATTCACTGCAGAGCATCCATTGATGAGACACTGATGCAATGCTACACTTCTCCAAACCTGATGAAGACACAAACTCATCCTGATCTCATATGAGCTAATGGCAGCTCACTAGAACCAGAGCGATGTATACAGTCACAGTTAACTAAATAAAGGACATTAAACCTGTTCTTGTGCTTCTCCTGCATGTGAAGATCATAGTCGGTCCCTCACCTCTCTTCACTCACACCGGCTGCTGGATTTAATCAATTATTTCCCAAAGATATTTATTGATCGTCTTCCTCCTCCTGTCAGCGCTAAACGATTTCAGGTGAGTCTCCGGTCTGAATGTGTCTGGAGGTTCAGCCAGATAATCATCTCCTGAAGTGAGATTAACGTCAGACTCACGCCGCTGCACATCAGAGACTTCAGCCGTCTCCGTCTGAGAGACACACACACACACACACACACGCGCACACACACACGCACACAGACACAATCAGGTGAAAGCAGAAGTTTTTTGCAGAATAACAACATCACAACAAAGTATTGAAAATAATTTGATCTCTCTTATATAAAATCTCTTCTAGAGATCTAATGGAGATCTCAAACCTCACTTACTGTATCTCTGTCATCTTACATTTCTTTCTTTCTGTAAAAGAACTCGAGTGCCAAAGATGCCTATAGATCCATTATGAGTGTTAGAAACAGAAACAAATCATTCCTGGGGCTGGGAACAAAAACATGGTTTCTGAAAGTGACGGCACCCAATTGAATTACAAAACTGAATGAAAAATGCTAAATGATATATTCCTAAAATATGCTGCTTGCTGAATAAAACATCCTTTGGGAATCTAGCTGAATTATTTACCTGAAGAAGAGAGACATCCTGCCTTTCACAGCTGAACCTGACAAAAACAAACATCTAAAGAAATATTAATTTAAAACTACATTAATCACATTACACACGAGATTTTTCAGGAGAAATGTGCAAAGATAAAAAAAATCTATATTTTGCATATAATTTCAATTAAATTTTTTAATTCTAATGCACAATATTTATTTCTTTTGGTTTTACGGAGAAATGTGGACATGCAACACAGGATGATGCAACATGCATAAGCATCTGAATAAAACTGCATTTTAACATCAATCTGAACATTTTCTGATATAAGATGTTTCTTTGCACCAAGTCAATCTCGGATTGTCACTGGCAGTGGTAAAGATGCACATCTTATTTTTATTTGCAAAAAAAAAATCATAGCATGCACTTTTAGAAAAAAAAGATAGAAAAAAAATCTGTCAATAAGACGATACCTTTTTCAAAATATACTAATATGGAAACTTTAGCAACTAATATATCTTTAAGCTATTAATATGCACCCTTTAGCTATGAATAAGGTACAAAAGCTCAACTTTTAGAAAAGGTGCCACCCCAGTGACAGTTTTTGTACCTTTTTTTTCTGAGACAGTGTAGAACATTACACATCCCGAAAAGACACATTTTGTGTGTCCATGTTTTATGCACAGTGCGACAACATCTCAAATGATTAAACAAGTCCAAACACATCGATGGGCCTCAGACTCGTGCTGCCTGTAAACAGACCGCCACAGATGCCCTGAATCAGAAGTCAGGCCGAGGTCCAAGCAGTGAAACACACAAGGATGTATTAATGACCATCTCTTCATCTGTGGCCTGCCCTGCGTCCATGAATCAGAAGACTGTCAGGACGGTGAATGCTGGTGATTGACTGGTCTCACGCTCTGCCTGCATCTGACACAGACACTCGGACCCGCCGATGAACTTAAAATGCACGACCCCGGAGAGATTTAGCCGACCGACAAGGTCACGGAGAGTAGCTCAGCCTGAAATCCTCTCTTACACACATCAAAGGGCACTTTGAAGGGACAAAGACATGTCAGCTGAACTGGGATTGGGCTCGACTTCAGAACTGAAATGTGACAAATGCTTGAGCTCCACATAAAGGGATTAGAGACGCTTCGTGCTGTAAGATTATGATTAAGTCATTTCAAAGTCAAAGCAATTTAGAAGTTATTAGTAAAAATAAATATTCATCATTATCAGAGCAGTGTTAAGAATTTGGCTCTTTACTGTTATTTATTTCATCTTTTCTGAGGTGAACTGGGTACCAGTCAACTTTCTCTGAATTTAATTTGATACAGCACTCTGTGAACAGCCATCCCTTTCAGCGATGACCCTCTGTAGCTTAAACCTCCTTGAGGAAGGTGTTGGTGATCGTCTGTAGTCAGTAGTCTTTCCCATAATTGTGGTTGCATGTTCTAAACTAGCCCAAGAGAGCTACCCAGTATTTATATTCAAAATTAACCAAACTAATCAAGCTCAAAATGGAATATTAAATTTTTTTGAGATACTGAATAAAATTTTCCTAAGCTGTAAGTCATAATTAAATTTAAAACTAATTTTAGGCTTGTGTGCAATGAATCTAGAATATAAGAAAGTTAGCATTTTTGAATTAATTACAAAAAGTAAGACCTTTTCCATGATATCCAATTTTATTTTTAGATGCACCTGTATTTTCTAGTTTGTGAAAGCTCATGATGGGATGTGGGTCAGACTGTAAATGTCACTGCATCACCTGTTCGACAGGTTAATAACAGCATTGCATTTATTTTTACAGCAGGCATGCATTTCTAAATCAGTTTATTATCATCCTTTGTACCAATAATATTCTTCTCACAGCGGGCTGAAGAGCGCCCAGCGAGGTGCCTGACGATGTAATCTATGATTTGGAGCAAATCCACTGATAGCAACACGATCAAACTCCCACCGGTCCAGATGCAATTTAAAATCTGCCAACCAAAGTCAAACCGTCAGGAGCCCACTTCAGTGTGTTTAACGCCTGATTTCCTCACTTCATGCGTGTGTGCTGTAGATGCGTTCGTAAAACAGTCACGTCTCGTGCACGTTTAACCTCATCACTCCAGCACTGCTGTGAACTCTGAGACACCCACAAGACCGTTTCATCGCCCCCGCAGCTGAATTTCTCTCCTACAATCTAAAATAAACACAGTATGCTTGTGGCTTCTGGCAATATATACACTTCAGGAGCATAGCGTGCTACAAAAGCCAAATATTGCAACTACAACTTGATTTTTGTCATGCAGCATAATAGTTATTCTCCCTAATGTTTCAAAACACCATATAAAGATTCATGTGTGCCTGTGCAAAACTCACCAGCATGATGCTGCGGCATTCTGGGTAATCTCTGTGATCTTCTGGTCTGTAGATGTTTTTTAAACCTGTTTTATTGTTGAAAATGGTGCATCTGATCACTTAAAGCGTCTGTATTAAAGGTGCTTCACGAGAAGAACCAGTTTTGTCTAAATGCGTCCATGAAGAATTCTTCAGATTATTAAAGGTAAGAAAGAGATGGCTCTTTACACAACCTTTGACTGAATGGTTCTTTGTGGAACCTCTAATGCTTCTTCTATACAACACGCTGAAGTGTAATAAAAGTTCAGAGTGTGAGAAATGCAGCTAATTATTTTCCATTAGTGTAATCCATTAGTAAAGGTAAGGTAGCACTCGGACACTGAAGATAAATCACTCGTCTTGTTCAATAAAGCATGCATGTGCATCTTTAAAGCACAGAATGGTGTTTGTTCCACATGAAGCAGTGGATCTATAATGAACCTGCAAATTATCAGTGATGTCAATTTCTGAACAGGCTACAGAGGGCCAAAACATATTTGGATGCTTCAGTCACACTTATCGTGTTAGACACCAAAGTATCAAAGCAATTGTGATTTAATGCACAGCAAAATGATTCAAAAACAAGACGGTGGTTTGGTCGTAGATGATAAAACAATAGATCTAGTGTTAAAAATGAAGACTGATAGTATTGTGGTTCTAACAATCTGCTAAAAAGCGGAGTAGAAAAAAAAAAAGCAAAGCAAAGCCATGCATTTCTGAGTCCAGCTGAAGTGTTGAATGATGAGAAAGGTTATTATATCACTCAAATGTCACGTTTGCTTTGTGTGTCCAGAAAGTGTCCGGAGCGGCTCGGTCTCGTAGGAATAGTGAATAAAGCGGGACGTGTGTTAGAGTATCAGGAGCATGGAGAGGAGCAGATGAGAAGTATCTGTGAAATGTTGAGTAACTACTGAACATTCGTTGTTCTTGAAGACTTCACGCCGTGATGATGCAACTCTTGATATCCGAGGAATAGCAGACATTTCAGTCTGTTAATATACACAACACATTCAGCTCATGCTTTGTTATATTTCAGTAACTGCTGAATCTGCTTCTCTTACAGTTGCTGTAAATGAGACTAAAGAGAAATCAGAGATAAATTCAGCTCAGATCTGTTGATTTAATGCTTCTGTGTTTTGCAAACCCACTATCATTTACAGGAGTTTATAGAGTTACAGCGTCCTCTAGTGTTCATCTCTGAACGACGCTCAGTAAATCAAGTGATTTTCACATTTTAAAACTATTACAATTAATTTTAAAACTATTACAATTAAGCAACAGATGCATTAAATATGTATGTGTTTATTATTATCCCATTACACTGGCAGCTAGGGCTATTAACATGGCAGACTCAGTCATATATTTTAAAATAATCAAAACTAAATAAAATCTTTAATACATTTATTAAAAAATACTTACTGATGTTTGAGCTGCTGTGTTTCTTCCAAAACCCTGAAGTAGGATGAAATTTAAATAAATGTTGCAAAATACATATAATTTTTTTTCTTTTGAATTTGTAGCCAAACACAACATGCAGCTGATATTGACAGGTTTTTTCTGAACTCTTAAGACTTTTAAAATATTTAGAAAATAGAAACAAATATTAACACCATATTAGAAGTAAAGGTTATTTATATGTCAGACTAAAATTAGTATAAATAAAAAAATTAATATCAATAAAACTTGTATTTTTTTATATTCGACAGAAAAATCAAACATTCCTAAGAAGTCATTTTACAAAATGTAATTCCTAAATATAATCTTAAATAACACAAAATACACTAAATAGAGTCGAATCCTGGTGTTATTTTTAGTAACGGTTTACATGACGCTATAAATCAGCATAATTTGACCAAACTGCTCAATCACAAGAGCTTACTGTGTTCACTTCACAGTCTCCGTTTCAGTAGTTTCTTTCCCTGTTGATTGTAGTATTATGGGATGCATGTTTCAGATGCTCAGAGACCCCTGACTGGCAGCCTTCACCTCCGAAATAAATCTCACTTCACCCCAGGGACTTATGAGTGTCCCGTTACAACACGGCTTCATTCTGCTGCACCTGTGCATGGCTGTCATGTGTGTGTGTGTGTGTGTGTGTCCTACACATGCTCCAGCGCTCTCACACCGCCGTCCTCTCCGTCTCAGGACTCCCGCTCACCTCAGTGCAGGTAAGCCGCGCTGTTACAGGGGTCAAAGGTGACGTCTGTGATCCTCACTGCTGTCTGAATGGAGTCTGTAGATATTTAGGGACTGTTATTGTTTGGACACTGTGAGATAAAGATCATTTGCATAATGTTTAGGATATAACAAAGTAATCTGGTAAACTTAATGCTGTGATTGTTGAATTTTTTAATATTCTGCAGATATGTAGCTCTCATAAGATTGATTTCTGTCTGATTAAATATATTAGAATACAGCGTTATTTATTTATTTTTAAGTCAATTTTAAAATTTAAATATTTTGTTTTAAAATATTTACAATTGTAAATTATGATTTACAGAGCTGGAATGCGTTTTAACATTATGCTATGTTTAAAATATTTAATCTGAAATTTGTAAATGACGATTTTAAAATGTACAATGTTTTAAAACAAAAGATTTGAACTTTAAAAGTATGATTTTCCCAGTTTGGATTTATTTTTATTTTTACAATTATGCTGTGCTCTGAAATATCTGTAAATCACAATTTTAAAACGTAAATATATTAAAACATTTTTTTTTAATGCTTACCCCTAGAAATGTTCTCATAATGCACGAATCTTAAACATGGAAATACATTTTTGCGTTTGATTGCTTATGTTTAAAACATTTCAAGACAATTACAAGACACAATGTAAACTCAAATCCAACAACGCATTTAATTCATTTCCGTTCTTATTGTCTGGGACGTTTAATGTGACATGAACGTGTCGAAGCTCTGAAAGGATCAAGTATTATAACACAGATTTATGCGACACCAGCTTTTAGGAATTCTCTTTGTTTCTCAGGTGAGTGATGGACGAAAGCACCTTCGAGACATTTGAGGAAGAGCTCGGTAAACCACTGCAAGTGTTTCCTCCTCAGAAACCTGTCAAGCAAACGCGAACAGAAGCCAGAGCAGGTACGAAGGAGATCTTACTGTACTTCTGTTTCAAACATGAATATGAAAGCCCGAGGAGTCAAGATGTCTTGGAAACAAAGTGCTCTTTCTAAATTAAGATCAGGGCTGGAAGCATCCACAGTATTTGTGATGTTATAGTGAACAGTGAGTCTAATAATACATCACAATAACCTTGACATGACACCGAACACCAGACACACCACAGCTCTCTTTAAAGCAATGGACTTTAAATAACAGTGACCAGCAGTTTTTACTCTAAACACACAGTGCATGCATGTTGTGCATAAATCTTTACCGTAAATAAGGCTTTTTTTTGTGCATACATTACATGGTGCACCTGCATTGTTTGTTAACCAATCAACAGGTTAACTAGCATTTATATTATATATTATGTTGAAAAGAGGTGGAAAATTTTTGGTACATTTCCAGAAACTTTCCAAAAATATCTGGAATATATATATTAAAAAAAAAAAAAAAAAAAAAAAAAAAATCTTTTTGCAAACCTAGAGACAAGACACTGTTGAAATACTATTATAGTCTGCATTCATTTTTAATCAGTTTTTATTTTCAGCTTCTCCATTTTCATTTTAAAATGACTATTTTTGTTTTTAATTCATATCATTTCTAGTTTTTTTTTCCATGTCTGTACAGTTTTTAGTAAACTTTTATTCCAGTTTAAGATATTTTACAACATCAAGGTAAACTAAAAGTGAGAAATGTGGCCTAAGCCTCGATTTCATTTCAGATGACATTCATTTTATCTCAAGAATCACAATTTTTTTCTTCATAATTTTAATTATAGATTCAGTTTTAGATTTAAGTTAATCTTTTTTTTTATGTAAATAAATAAAAAACTATACATAAAACAGCACATATAAAAAAAAGTTTATTTCTTTTTGATAAATCTAAAACTAAATCGAATCCCCTAAAATATTTTCATTAGAACTCTAAGTTTAAGTGGATTCTAAAGAAGTTCTTTAAAGCTATAAATTGTGACAAAAACAAAAAAACAAAACATAACTTTGATGATATTTCTGTAAAAAAAACATGCAATTTCTTGCTGCGTGTAGGTTTTTACAGTAAACAAGGCGATTAATTATTCCAATTTTGCACTTTACAACAACATCACCATCCTATTTTTTCGGAGTAAAGGTAACAGATCTTTAGCTTAACTAGCATGTTTAATCATTTGACTGTCTGATGTGCTGCTGTTGTTGTTTATAGAGCTGTACGCTCAGAGGAGGGTGCGAGAGGTGAGTCTGAGAGCACACATCTGAACATGACGTCTGACACACACATTAAACACTGCATTAATAACCTTCTGTCCGGCAGGAAGCTCCAATCGTCCAGCAGGTCCCAAAGATGATCGCACGGGAACACCGGGTCTCCAGCACCAGTACGAGCCTGAAAAACACAGATTCATGTGTTCATCATCTCACGACTAAAAACATCCTAGAAAATTACGTAAATGTAACGGTGTGAACTAAACCACATCAGACCCGACTTCATTCTGAATCAATTTAATCAACTGAGTTTCCATCTGAAGCCTTCATTCTAGCATTTAAAAGACATCGGTTTCATGTATAAAGACCACATTTATACAATGAAAAAATAAATAAATAACATTATAGATGTGTAAAATATTTTGTTTCTACCATTATCAAATCTTTTCATATTAACTACTTGAAGATGCTTTAAATCATATTTCATCCTATTTTATTTGATTTAATATTATTTGACTATTTATTAAATGTTAGTTATTGGTATTTAATAAAAAAAATATATAATGAAATTGGATTTAACGCATCTTCAAGTAGTTATTATTTTAAAAAATATTCTATTTAACTCTGTAGTAAGTCTGCTAATTAAAGAAAATGAACATAAGTGTTTTGTAGTAAAGGGACATGCTGGTGTAAAAAATAAATAAATAAATAATGACAGAAAGTGCGATTGGGGGGGGGGGGGGGGGGGGTGTAAAAGCATTGAAATTGAGATTTTTCACCCCCATGATATTTTTTTATTCATTCACAAATCTTTTCTGTGTTAGAAATAATATGATGTGGAAGAAACCTATTTTTTGTAATTTTGTTGATCACCGGTAACGCAATACTTTCACACAAATGTTTTGAAAAATAAATGTTTTTTTTTTTTGCAGCAAAGTAATGAAAGTCAATGAAAAATTTGTCATCAGATTTTTTTTTAAAATGAATGAAAGTTTTCTCGTAATGTAACTTAATAGAGATTGCGAGAGAACGCAAAGTTTTGAAAGCGAACGAAAATAGGAACCCAACAATTTTGCGCGCCAAACCAGAGTTTATCGTCAGAACGCATTTAACGTTACGTGTTGTTGTTCCTTCTATCACGATGTCGAAACCTACATTTAGATCGAAACGTGGAACAGTTGAGCGACTCACCTGTGTTTTATCACCTGTCCAGCGACGTCGTTACGCCACGCGCTCTCCGTCCAGAGTCTGACGCAGCTCGAGACGCCGTGGGAAGGAGTGACGCTGAACCGCTGTCTGATCGCAGCCATAACCCTCCTCCTCCTGAGCTCCGCGTTACAGAGAATACACGGCAAGTGTACTTATCCCAAATAACATCTAAACACATCAAACTCTCCAGTGACTGACAGATGTTTTCTCCTTGTGTAGAAGCCGTAAGAGGCCGCAGAGACGTCAGTGAAGAGCTCACAGCACTAAACGAGAGACACACTCTGATTAAAAGAGGAAAAATAACACCACATGAGGTGAGAACAACACCAAACACACGGTATATGAAGGTAAAGATATCACTTTTGCAAATAAAAGGGTTGTTTTCTATGTAAAGACGCGTAAGACAGACGTTTTTGACCGTTGCGCTAGCACATAAAAAACGCGCCGCTTAAGTTTAAATTGCTTCATTCTGATTGGCCAACCGGATTACCGCAACTGGCGCTACTTTCAAGCTTCTCGTATCACTCCGCGTACTCCCGCTTTTATCTTTCACACAATTAATTATTAGCTTAGTTTTTAATAACATAGCAAAAAGGAACTGAGAATACTCTGTATTAATATTACTGGAATGTTGTTGCAATTTCTATCTTGTTTTATACAATGAAATTTAGTTTTTTTTTTCTTAGCGGCGGAAGCTTCACGATAATACACAGATACAATTATTTAAATAATTAAATTCAAATCAATATTTCATATTAAAATTTATTTATTTGATGATCGATACATAAAGCATGTATACATTTAAGAAAAATATGCTATGTTTATATATTAAATATATGTATCTATAATATAATAATATAAATATGTAAATATTTTCAAAATATAAATTGTATTTGTGTGTATTTATATATGCACTCATATGTTATGTAAAAAAAAAAACTTTTATTTTGGATGCGATTAATCGTGATTAATCATTTGACGGCTCTTAAGAAATAGTAATCATTCACATCTGAATTAATACTCTTAGACAGACACATCCTTATGGGAAAAGTTTTTCTGGTGGATTGATGATGATGATGATGAAGGCAAACATAAGAGAGTGACTGGCGGGAAAGTTTCCAGGGGCCTCCGGCACCGGGCCCTTACAGACCTCAGGCTCCTGAAGAAAAGAGACACAGAGTTCACCGAGCGCAGAAGAAGAGGAAGACACGGAGAAGATGAGACTGAAGAGAAAGAGATGAAAGTCAAGAAGAAAGCCAAGGAAGTGGAAGAAGAGGAAAAAGACATAAAGAAGATGAAGAAACAGAGCAAAAAAACACTTAAGAAGAAAGAGAATCAGTGATGTGCCAATGCATAAAGAAAATAGGGCTGAAGACTTATGTGCTTAAATGATCATGAAAATAACGCTAAATAATCTTAATGGTCCTAAAATTATTCATTTTCTTTAGCATGTTTTCTTTTGATTACAGGGTGAAATATTCAGTTGATGATCATGTGCATAATTTGGTGCTATTTTTTTTTCGTGTCAATGCAAGTTTATTTAAAACAGTAGTTAAGTGACATTATAAAGTAATGCAATGCAAAAGTAAAGCTTTTTAAAAAGATTTAACCGTGTTTCGTGACTTTTCTTGAGTTCTTTTTAAACTTGCTTAAAGAAATAGTTATCCTTAAAATGTATATTAGCTGAAAATGTGCTCACCTCATGACCCAGTCGAGATGTATAGAAGTTTGTTTCTTCCGATTTGGAGAAATGTGTCAACTACACCCACACACACCCACACATATATATATATAATTTATGTGTGTGCACATTTTTTTCTTTTTAATTCATGTGCCCTCAAAATATAATAAAAAACCTTAATGTTATCTCCCCCTCGTTAGTAGCAAGCAAAAACCATCTAATCAATTTCCAATGGATTAATTCAAGTGCATTCAAGACATTTCATTCAGAAGTAATAGTATAGAAGACAAGACAATCCCAACTTCAATTTCATGTCAACTTTAAAGGTTTTAATAATAAAAAGAGCATAAAAACAGAACTGTCAAATCAGAGACTTGTGCTCATGAAAACTAAATTAACATCAATATGTCTAGAAAGATCAACTGTCAACACTTGAAGCCTTCACATAGAATGCATTATAAAAATATTCATGATGCATTATATTTATCATAAACAACTGCAACCGTAGTTCAAATGCATTACAATACTTGAAGTTAGGTTTGTGTTTTAATGCATTACACTTTCTACAGTTGTAATAAATGAATAGAAACGTATTATAACTGTGGTTGCAATTATTCATGAGGTCATATACATGCATTATAAGGTGAAATGGTTTATTAATGCATTATCTATGAAAGCTTCAAGCAGAGCGTCCCTCAGAGGTCGCGGGGCATCGGGGGCCTCATGTGAGGAGGCAGGGCTCCTGGGGGGGGCATGTGTGGGGGCATGTGGGCTCCGGGGGGCATGCCATGTATTCCTCCTGGGGGGGGCGGCATGGAGTCACTGTGTGGATGCAGACCGAGTCCAGAGATGATGGAAGGTGGACGCTTCACACCGAGCGACGGCGTCTGACCCGGAGGAGCGGCCAGAGACTTCTCCATCTTAAAGTGAAACTGCAGGAAAAACTGGAGCAGAGTGAGAGCGAGAGGTCAGCACGAGAGAAGCTCCAGAAACACACATGACTTTTATCTCTCTCTTTATTTACTTGTTTCGTTTCCCTGTTCCAGTGTGTCCAAAAACGAGTCTCTGCCTTATCGATCTCACGACTGGGAACCTGAAAATATGACAGAAACAATATCATCAAATCTCAGATGTAATAAAACCTGACGACTATTTGCTTTTAAAATAAAGGTCTGTTTACATACTATGTGTGTGTACTTATAATTATTTTATTTTATTATTATATATATTAAATTTAGGCAAAATGTTAGATTTATATATAAAATAATTATATATACAAGTATAAATATATGCACTGGTCAAAGACAAAAAAGGTATAAGCTATAAAATTAAAATAAGTATTATAATTTTCATTATACTTTTTTAAAAACTCATTTGAAAAACAATCAAATTTAATATTCTCACTTATTTTATATATTTTAATATGTACACGTCAGAATAAGCATGTTGTTAGAATTTTCACATAAATATTGTGTCACACTGAATGACAACATAACATTTCAACCAAATTCTGACATTTTATTCTCTAAAAACGTATTTGAAACCTTAAAATGGACATAAAATCACTTTTGTAAATTTCTTATTGTCTTTGACCCACTTTCAAATATCGATTTTTTTTTTTTTAATATACAACTTGGTATGTTTACACACACACACAAACACACACACACAGAGTACACAATATCCACTGAGGATCAGTGAAAGTAAAGCTCCTGGAGACAAACGCTGGACTTGTTTGAAGCATGCGATCCACAGACCTTGAAGGAGATGGTTTCGTACGGTTCGGCTGCGAACAGCAGATACTGCCAGCGGCGGTCCGGAGGCTCGATCCTCTGCTCATACGCCGACATGAAGCGATGCCTCGGCCCGATACCTTCTGCTATCTCTGGGTAATCAATCTGGAACATGAGGACAGCGTTTATTATGTAAGCGAAGGTTCAGATGGATGTAAGATCAGAGCTTTAACCCTGAACAGACACAACTGGGTTTACCTGGAAAAGCAGACTCTGCTGTCCACACTCTGGATCTCTTTGTTTCGTTACTGCAGGCGAAATAAAACAAGTACATCTGTTAATCAATGACTTTTAGACCCTTACTGCTTCGGATAAATGCATTCTCATGACTGTCCAGTCATTGGTGATTACTGAATTTTGAAAGCAAAAACACAATACAATGCATTGTGTGACGTACTCCAGGTTTCATTCATTACAGGCTCTCACCTTTATAACCCGGTCTCCCGATCTTCACAAACTTCTTCACTTCAACCTTGACTTTCTCTGGAGCGGGTTGAGCTGGCGCTTCCTTCGCCTCTTTCGCAGCTCGTCTTGCTCTAAAACAGGTAAGTGCACAACACAATGAACTCCAGGTCTACACTGAACCCCATCCTGATCATCAGAAGTGCACTCACAAGTTGGTCTGATGCTTTTTGCCCTGCGTGTGAGCGAGGTAACTTCCCTAGAAGAGGAACAGGACAGACAGGATGAGAGTTATGTTCGAGGACGAGTGTGTGTGAAGTGTGTGAGAGTCTCTCGGAGCGCACACCTCGTTGTTGTGCAGCGTGAGACACAGTTTACACTCGTAGGAGCCCAGGTGGTTCTTCATGAAGTACGGGTCTTTGTTGATGTCTATGGTCTCTAAGGCCAGCTGTCGAAGGCGTTCACGCCGGTCTCGGTTGCTTTCGGACGACGAGGCGACGCCGCCGCTGCCGGTTTTCCCTCCGGCTCTGTGCTGGAAATCCATGATGACAGATCCCTCGCTTCACACAGATGCTCCTGGAACCACAGAAGAGGAAAACACACTCAAACACGACTGAAGATCATCTGAAATCATCTTAAAGATTGATGGGTGAACTTACAGAACTCAAAACGACCCGCCAGCACACTCTTGTTACAAAACTGACTGAAAATATAGAGTACAGAAATCAGCAAAGATGTGGAAAATAGCCGAGAGAGAGCTTGATCGTTTAATATTCACATATAGAAGTCTGAAACCTACAACAAACAGCCTCTGGAAACAAATGCAATTATGTGAAGGATAAACAGACATCAAAATAAATTATATATAAAACAGTAACGTTACATAAAGCACTGAATCGAATCGGACCGTCTTCAAAGCGGCATTTTAACGAACCATAACAAATGCAGAAAGCTCATTAAAATACCAGAGATTAGTTTAGCGGTATGATTCATTTCATTCTTTTAAAAAAAACATAATTAAATGCTATTTTAATTGGAAAATTCTTTGTAAAAACACTTTTTACCTCAAGGCCGGATCACGCTTGCCGCCGCTGTAATGCGTAGTCGCGGCGATGAGTGATGAACTTCCGCTTCCTGTTTTAATAAAAGTCACACATTGTCGGGATTTACTAAAACAAAACTGTAAATGACAAGACGTCGCATAATAAACATAAAAAAAATCTGTTTTAAATTCACAAAATATTTTTAGTCAAATTAAAAATGTCCAAATAGTTTGATCTGAATTGTTTTTTCAGCGGTAACCCAGCAGCGCCCTCTTCCGGTCGCTCGTGTTCAGTTCCTGTCGCACTCTGTCTGCGTGTGTGTTTGTTTTGGGTGTGTGTGTGTGTGTTTAGGACGCTTAAACATTCGATCAGATGAGATTCTGACCACAGCAGCAGACTCTGTCTGATATTCTGGAGGAGGAGTATCCGATCTCACACTGATGCTGGTACGAAAACCGCTGTTTAATGACACAACAATGCGCTTTAATGGGACGAAAGTGCTGTCAGAGAGCTGAAGATGCGATTCAACGAGAAAGAGCTGGTGTTCCTGAGCCGCCAGCCGTCAGAGAGAGCGGCCGAGCTGGGCATGAGAGGCCCGAGAAGGGGAGACGGTAAGCGGGGACGTTTCTATTCGAGCACCAAGGTGATCGGAATCGCATACAGCGTACTATTCGTACTATTTTCTGATAGCAGTTGTTAGGTAGTACGCGTACAGCTGTTTAGTCTCTAGTGTTCGTCACACAGCTGCAGTATCCAATCGCGTTAGGAGGCGGGTCCCGTCGCCTCCACTACGCGCTCTGTGATTGGTAGATTGATTTCAGTGAAATTAGCGTTAATCGCATCGTGTCAGTTCGCCGTTATTAACGGTAATTTTTTTTAAATAAAAAAGCGGTTATGGCGCGACATTCGAAGTAATTTAATTAATCAGTCACATAACTTGTATACTGCCATTAAAATAAACCAAACAAGAAATGGAGCGTTTCTGTGGAAGCTGTTGAAAACAAAAGCGCTCAGATTGGAGTCTTTAAAGCGACGTTGACATGACATTTTAAAAAGAATAATAAATAAGTAAAAATATATGCCTTTTTTCTGTAACAACTTTAAAAGTTACGACTTATAATCTCACGGTTCTGACTTTTTTTCCTTTTCGGAGAATTGTGAAATGTAAACTCAGAATTGCAATCTGTTAACTTACTCATAATACTGAGGTAAAAAAGTTTGAGATTAAAAGTTGCAACTGTGAGAAAAAAAGTTAGTGTTATGAGATAAAAAGTTGCAATTTGCTTTTTTATTTTTTATTCTCTTGATGAAAAAAAATTGCGAAATGTAAACTCATAACTATGAGCGGAAAAAAAGGTCAGAATTGTGAGTTTTTTCTCGCAATTCAAAGTTATCTCACAGTTCTTACTTTTTTTATTATAATCTTCTTATAAGAATTGTGAGTGGAAAGTCAGAATTGTTATATAAAATGTTCCTATTTTTTTTTTTAAACATAGAAAGTAATAATAGTATATTTTACAATACAAACTAATAAAATACACAAACCAGGAGAGAATAAAAATGCATTATATATACTAATTGTAAACGAAAGTGACATAAAGGCACTAAAAAAAAATAAGTTTTTAGACTAGATTTAAATTTAGATCTGGTTTAGCCTTGTGGAGACGATACAGTCTTATAAACCAAAATTCTTAACCCTCAATAGAGTTTAACTTTTATTCCTACTCTGTTTCCCACTACAGTTGTGAAGAGGCGTCTAGTGAAACTGATCGTTAATTTCCTGTTTTACTTTCGGACCGATGAGGACGAGGTGAGTGTGAATCAGCATCCTAGTTATCATTATCGTTATCGTTATCGTTGAATTGGTTTGTGTTTCAGCCCATCGGCGCTCTGCTGCTGGAACAGTGTCGTGTCGAGAAAGAAGACGATCGCGTTTTCTCCATCGGTAAGAGCTAAACATTTAAAATATAATAAATAAACACGAATAAACAACGCACATCTGTATTTTCAATAACTAACATTAACATAGTAATAAATGGACTGTTCATTGTTTGTTAATGTTAGGTTATACATTAATTTAACAAATTACATCTTATTTTTAAGTGTTATCCATTTAAATTATGTGTTAACTGAAGTAAAATAAAATATTAACGAAAATTAAATTTACTTTATTTCATGTAGTTGCCAAGGAAACATTTCTTATTTTCATTTAGTGGATATAACTTGATGTACTAAAATGTAAATAAAGTTACAAAGACGTATTGTTTTTTAAATTCAAAATGAACAAAACTAAATTGCGGGGGAAAAAAGAAGGAATTACTTTGGAATTTTTTTATTTTTATTTTATTTTTTACTTTTTGGTTATTGTTACCTAAAACTAAAATTATATATATATATATATATATATATATATATATATATGAAAAAAACATATTAACTGAAATAAAACAAAAACCTAATTTATTTTATTTCAGGCAGTTGCCAAGTAAAGATTGCTCATTTTTTGTTTAGTTTAACTTTGATTTCCTAAAATAACTAGAATTATATAGATAAACTAAATTATAGATAACCTAAATTATATAGACATATTGTTATTTTTTTATTAAAAACTAACAAAACTGACAAAAACAGGCAACTAAATTGCAAGAAAAAAGAGCAATAAAATACTTTAAAAAATTACTTTAAAATAGAAAATGTAAAAAAAAAAACTTATTTTTGGGGATTTTAAGAAGAGTTTTTGTTAACTAAAACAAAAATAATATTAAAAAACATTATTTGAAATAAAATAAATATTAACTGTAATAAAACAAAAACTTAATTTACTTTATTAATATAAATTATATAAAAACCTATAATAGTGTATCAGTTATACTACAATGACTGGTTATTCTTTATGTGAGGCTCTTTAAGAGAGAAGTGTGACTCTTGTTTGTTCTCAGTGTTTCTGGACGAAGCCGAGAGGAAGTATCTGTTCGAATGTGATTCTCAGGAGCAGTGTGTGGAGTGGATCGATGCCATCGTTAAAGCCAGGTGTGTGTCACAGACGTTTCCCATCATGCATTGCGTCTCCAGCTTTATAACTCTGATCTGCTTCTGTCTCACAGTTATGAATCCATGCGCAAGAACCTGATCTACTATCGCACGGAAATCCATCGGCTCACCGGCAAGGTGAAGGAATCTCTGTTAATTACTGTTTATTACTGCAGCTAATGCCTCTCAGAGATCAGTGTCTGTATTCACAAAACAACTCCTTTGTTTTCATTAAGCTGTAATAAAGCTATTTCAGGCAGTTGCCAAGTAAAGATTTGTTTAGTTTAACTTGATTTCCTAAAATAACTAGAATTGAAATAAAAATGATATAGACATATTGTTTTTTTTTTTCTTAAAAACTAACAAAACTGACAAAAAGACGCAACTTATATTGCGATAAAAAGAGAAAGGGATTACTTTAAAAATGACTTTAAAATATATATATATATATATATTAATTATTTGAAATAAAATAAATATTAACTGAAATAAAACAAAAACTTAATTTACTTTATTTCATGTAGTTGCCAAGGAAACATTTCTTATTTTCATTTAGTTGGTATAACTTGATGTACTAAAATAAATCAAATTAAAATAAAAATTGCATAGACATTTTATTTGTTTTTAAATTAAACAAAACTGACAAAAACACGCAACTAAATTGCGAAAAAAAAAGAGAAAGGAATTACTTTAAAAAATTTAAAAAATGTAACTTTAAAATAGAAAAATATTTTTTCAGACTTATTTTTTGGGTTGTTAACTAAAACTAAAATTATATTAAAATTTAAATATTATTTGAAATAAAATAAATATTAACTGAAATAGTGAACTGTTTGCATGTCTATTCATTATTTATATGCATTTTTGCTAATTGCTTTTGAGAAGTTTAATTAATTTATTAATAAGTGACATCTTTATTTGAATGTAGCAGTTAAGTTTCATTTTTAAACCTTTATTTGAATGCTGCAACATAGTATCCAGCTCTAGAATAAATCAGCCAATCACTGTGTGCATAGTTAATGAGCTTGCTGAGAAGGTAAGCCCCGCCCCCTTCCCTCTGTGCCTCAGGAAGAGTTTGTCTCAGCAGCTTTGTGAATAGAGAAAACCTCTACTGTTGATTGAATGTTTTGTAATGAAGATGATCTGGTGCAGGACCCGCTGGTGCAGTATGGGATATCAGACGAAACACGCTTTCAGGTCAACAGTGGTCTTCCTCCGCCGTCCACATAAACACACACTTTCTCAGCTGTTCGGGGTCTTGGGGTTTTTCAGTCTGCCAGTATCTGTACATTCTCTAATGTTTCATTTCATGTGAGTTATGGGGGAAATATGTCATATTACTGTAATAAACTGGGACGCCTTTTAAAAGCTGATTCTGGCACCTGTCTTTCATAACTGTGATGTGAAAAGTGCACTGAAGAGGTTTCGTAGCATCTAAAGCATTAAAGCTCAGTCAATCCGAGCAGACTCAGTCCAAACATTTCACCTGAAGCTGTGTCTTAGTCTTATTTCACCACAAAATCAAAGAAAAAAGGTAGAATTATAATATAGCACACAAAAAAGTCTTAATGTTATTATTTTCATGAGAAGTGCATTGTTTGCTGCTAGAAAATGCAATATACAAATTTAAGTTGTTTAATAAATTGTATATAATTTTATATAAAAAATATAATTATCATCATAAATTACAAATGCACTACATAATTTTAATATATATGATAAAATTGTAATTATTTATTTAATTATTCAGTTTAAAATCAGCATTAATGACAAATACGCTGCACAATTAATTTAATAAATAATAAGTAATTTAATACATAGTATATATTACTATATTGTGCACAATTATTATTATTTTTTTAATAAAAATAATATTTATAATACAGCCTAAAATGTATTAACTCTACACAGGCTGTAATTTCTTTTTTCTTTTTTTGATTTTGTGGTGACCTATATTTCATTAAAACAAAAACGTGGCATTTGCAAGATCTTTTTGTTTGGTCGTTGGTATTCGTCACCGTCTTGTGCTCATGAACAGCATCGAACGGCAAAACAAAAGGAAACAACTTGAACTTCCTTCCTGTAATTTTGGACACAGCTTTTTGAAGCCACTTCGATGGGATCAAACAAATGTGATTTTAGGATATTTATAGTGAACACAAGTGTTTCTAGCTGTTAGCTTCACACGTTTAAAACTTTACATGAAGCAAAACCAAATCAGGTACATTAATATACTCACTGATGTTTGTGCTGCTGGTTTCCCGCCAGTAAATGATGTCACTTCCTGCAGGATGATGTCATCAAGGAAGTGTTTTTTTTTTTTTTTTTTTTTGGTAGTTAAAGGTTTTATAAATTTTTTTAATATATAAATGACTAATAAAATGGAAATCATATTAAAAGAATTCAGCCAAAAATGAAAATGTCTCCTCAATGGATGCTCTGCAGTGAATGGGTGCCGTCACCCAAAACGAGAGTCCAAACAGCTTCAAAAGTTTCACAGTTTTAGGATTTATAAACATGTAAAACAAGGGATCATTAAGACATTAAATTACATTTTATGTTGAATTAAATGCACGTAAATGTATGTCGCTGATCATGTGACTCCAAATATGCACTCATTCTCAAATTCACTTTTAATCTTAAAAGCCCAAGTTGTAATGCTAAAGTCATTTGTAATTAATGTTTTTGTAAATTAGAAAAACATGCAAAAATAAAATAAAATAAAAACGGTGATCTCTTAGAGAAATCTGTGTAAAAGTCACTGAAATGATGGTGAAATTAAAACAAATAAAAAACATCCAAGACATGTCTCAATCCTGTGTGTAATTGTTAATAAGCTGATTAATCAATAAATGTCAGTAATGTTTCTGAATTGTACAAGCAAAGCTGTAAAGATGATATATTATATATTTACAAATTCAGTCACTTTATGATTCATGTTCCTGCTCTTTGTTCTAATTAAAATGCAAATGCAACCGATCGAGGAGTAAATGAAAGTGTTTTTATTTTGTTTTCCAGTGCTCTTAAATAAAGACACATTTACTGGAGAAGCAAAATGAATGAATGAAGCATTTACATAATATAAAGTCAGAGTTTTGTATTCTGAGAAACTGATCCAAATGAGTTTATGAGATAAAATCAGTTATCAATGTATATATATATATATATAATTGATTATATTTGCTATTATTTATATTACATTCAAAAACATTATTTTTCTTACTTTTTATATATATTTATATAAATATTTTTACATTTGACAAATGCAACAACAATTTGAGAATTAATTATTTTATTCAACAAACAAAAACTATGTTTTTCCTCAGTGTATTCATGTAAAAAATCTAGGAATGTGTAGATGAATATTCATCCACACTCACTAAACGAGAAGAAGCACGATTGCTGGACTGGACTTGAGTGCACTCAGTAGTACACATCTAGCTGGGTGTTTATGTGATCGTGTGCTGCAGATTCTGGTGGCCGTCGGTGTGGATGTATTTGGTAGACTGAAAGCCTCTTGTGTGCTCCATCTTTCCGTTCATGAGGACGGGATGAAGGATGGGGTTTTCCTCTGAATGCAGGAAGCTCCTGGTCATCTTGTGCTCCAGCTGCATGTGATTCTGTGGAGGCAGTCCCAGACACGCTCTGCAGATCCACACACAAACACATTCAACAAACAGAGCTGACAACAAGAAAGCTGCTAATCTGCTGCAGAGAGTTACTGAACATGATGCATTATTAATAACTAAATAAACTATATCAATCAGAATATCTCCTGAGTGAAGGTGTGTGACCTCATGACGTTCTCGATGCACGCCCGCTGGCGGGAGAAGGCGTTGACCACCGGCGCCCCCTGCGGGACGAGAGGCGCTTTACACAGGAAGCTGAGCAGCGACAGGACGCTGTGGAAACCCTGGAAAACCGGATCGTCCTGAGTGCGGAAGGAGATTCTCTGACACAGCTCTGTCAGGATCACCAGGTCCAGAATAATGGGACTGGCCAGAAGAGAGTCCTGGACACAAGCATCAGACTGGGACTTAAATATCATAATCAGTATTTCAACAGCCAGCAATCAATTTTCTATTCATTGGACATGCCTTTTGATTAACATTTAATTTAACCATTAAAATAAAATCCAGGACATTTTTATTTAAACTGTGGTTTTTTTTTATAAAGCCCTAAAAAAATTTAACTTAATAAACATGATTTTGGTTTCATGATTTTAATTAATTATAGACATGAATTTTGATTCTTTACATTAAAACAGAATCCAGAAACCAATTAATTGTTTTGTTTAACCTCTAGTAATTCTGTTCAATTGTGTAAACTTCATGATTTCAATTAATCAGAGAAGCTTTTTGACTGCGACTATATAATTTAACTATTAAAACAGAATCTAGAAAAAAATTAATTGCAAAAAAAAAAAAAAGTAATAAAAGAAATTAAAACAGGAAAGACAAATGAGTTTAAATAAAGCAAAATAAAATGGATTACATTATACAGAACCCTACCTTTTTTTTTTATATATAAATTATTGTTAAATTGTATGATTTCAATTAGCTACACATGCTTTTTGATTAACATTTAATTTAATCATTAAAACAAAATCCAGAAAAAATGGAATTAAAAGAACTATTTTTTTTATTATTCAATTTTTTTTTTTTTTTACACTGAAGGCAGAAAAATAGTTCAAAGGAAAACAATAACTTGGGGGAGGTGTTAATTAATTTCATAAAGCCCTAAAATTTTATAATATTTTTTTTTAATTAATTGTTGTTAAATGCATAGGTGTCATAATTTTATTTAATTAAAGACATGCTTTTTGATAATTAACATTAAGACAGAATCCAGAAAAATTCAAACTGGAATTAATTAAAAATACAACATTTCATAAGGGCCTAAAAATGTAATTTGTATTCAACCTTTAGTAAATTACTGTTCATTTATGTAACTTCATGATTTCGATTAATCTTTAAAGTCAATCATTGACTACCAACATAATTTAACCATAAAAAAATCTAGAAAATTATAAAAAGTAAAAAAAAAATTTTTCAAACAGTAAAAAATGTAATCCATAAAAATGAAAAGGTATTTTAGGAGGAGTTTGCTCTCACCTCACAGGTGTTGTGCAGAGCGATGGTGTTCGTTCCTCCCATCAAGATCTCAGACGTGTACTCATCCATCGCACGCTTGCTGTCGCCCACATAGGGCACATATTTAATAACCACCTGCGCAGAAACACACCCGGACGTTATTTATGCACTGCAGCAATCGTCAGTTTGCATTTACAAACTGCTCAAGAAAACTGTGTGTGTGTGTGTGTGTGTGTGTGTGTGTGTGTGTGTGTGTGTGTGTGTGTGTGTGTGTGTGTGTGTGTAAAACAGCGTCAGACTCACGCAGTGGTCAGGTTTCTCTCCGGCTCGGTACAGCACAGGGTGCGACTGCACCATGTCATCCACCACGTTACTCTTGGAGACTTCTTTAGAGAGAAACTGCTGCGGAGCCGACAGATTCAGACCGTCGTTGTTGCCCAGATGATTATAACTCACTATCGAAGTCGGCTGGAAAGGGGCATTTTATTTTTTAAGTAATATGCAATATAGAATATTCCACTTAATATAAAGTACATACTTTAAATAACACCATAATAATATAGAATTTATATTATAAAATATGGAATATTTTATGTAATAAAATAACAAGAAATATTTTATATTGCAGTATACTGATGTTTTTCCAGAATACTTTTCCTTTGGCACTTTTTATTAAAATATTGTACGAAAAATGAATTATTAAAAAAATAAAAAAATAATCAGTGAAATTATGTGCATAAGCTTAAAAATTTAATGTTTGTCAATCAAGAGGACAAAATACTTGTATATTCATGCAAAAAACAACAACAATTTGATTAAAATTGTACTGAATTAATAGTATTTAAAAGTAATGTGATAATTTACTGTAAAGAAAATTATGGTAAAATGTTACAAGCTTCCATTTTTTAACATTAGCAACAATATTAATAATTCTAAAGCATTAAAATACCCTAGTTCATGTTAATTTTAAATTTTACTAATAAATTGTTAAAATCAAATGCTGAATCTGTTATAATTTAATGGACCTGAACTAACATGAACTAACGATGAACAGTTATATTTTTAACAAAGATGAATAAAAAGACATTTAAACTAACCATGAAAACAGAATCCAGAAAAATTCTAACAGATAAAATGGAACCCAGAAAAATTTAAAATTGGAAAATATATAATGCTTAAAAATGTAAATGTAATTTTAATAATAAAAAAAAATAAAAAAATAAATTAAACTAAAATTGGGGGGAAATATAATGGATTTCATGGGATCCTGAAATTATAAAAAAAAAAAATGTATGTGTAAAAGTTGAAATGTTCTTTGTTTCATAATTATAAATTATATAAATTATATTTGCCATTTTATTGCTTAAAACAACATAATAGGACCCTAAAAATTAACACAGATATAATGAAACCCAGAAAAATTTGGATGGGAAACATATTTAATGCTTAAATTTCAAACGTAATTTTAATAAAAAAAAACGTAAACAGTAAATGGGAAAAAATAAAATGGTTTCATGGGATCCTGAATTTCCCCTTTAAGACAGAATCCAGAAAAATTCAAACGGGGAAAAAATGTGACGTGGAAAAGTAAAAATGCAAAAAACGGAATTAGAAAAAAAATGTTGTTCTTTGTTTGCTAATTTTAGTCAATGCATTAATCACTGTATGTTTATAGTTAAATGTTGCCTACATTCTATCTGCATTTTTAGTGCTTAAAACTAAATGACAGGACGCTTCCACACGTGTTCCTGTTTCAGAAGTGCACTGGTTCTCTCTCACCTTGATCCCGGCGCTGATCAGGAAGTCCACCAGCACAGACTTGAGTTTGGTCTGTCCAGATTTGAAGTCGTCTCCTCCGATGAAGACGCCGCGCTGGACGGCCAGATCCACGGCTCCGGGGACAAACGTGTTCTGTGGCGAGCCGTTAATGTAGGCACAGCCCTCCAGAAGACTGGCCACCGCAAACATGGTGGAGGGAGACACTTCCCCTCCCGTCTGAGACACACACCCCACCGAAACCATCAATACCAGCGATCCTGACCGGGTCTGATCCATGCATTACCACTACCACTACGCTCACCTGGATGCTGTGGAGCAGGTTCTCCGCCGTGTCGTTGACTCCAGGAATCACGTCACAGAATCGCTCGGTGTTCGCCGTCCACAGAACGATGACTTTATCCACGCCGCTCTTCTCTCGGAAATCACAGATATCTCTGCGGATCTGAGCCACCTAAAACAAGACAAGAAGATTAAAAACATCCTGATTTATATATTATATATACTTCACATCTGTGTCCCTGCAGTCATCAGTAGCACAGGGATACAATACATTGTCAAAATTATACATTTCTCTTTTATGCCAAAAATCATTAGGATATTAAGATCACCATACCCAGTACATTCATTTGGACATCTGTTTTAATAGAGAGTTTAATCCTTTGCCTTCACTGCCGCTTTTCAGAGCGCCCTTCACAATGCACACTTCCTAATTCTTCCTAGTTCGGAGTATGGAGCGTGAATCATTTGAACCAGTTTGGGAGTTCGGAGCAGCTTCGCGGATTATTTGAATCAGTTCGAGAAATCGTTTGCGAATCATTTGAGTCAGTTTGGGGATCACAAATCATTTGAATCAATTCGGGAGTTCGGAGCGGCTTCGTGGATCATTTGAATCAATTCGAGAATTTGGAGCGGGTTCGCGAATCATTGAGTCAGTTTGGGGATCACAAATCATTTAAATCAATTCGGGAGTTCGGAGCGGCTTCGTGGATCATTTGAATCAATTTGGAGAGTTCGTATAGGGTTCGCGAATCATTTGAGTCAGTTCGGGAGTTCAAAGCGGGTTCGCGAATCATTTGAATCAATTCGAGAGTTCGGAGCGGGTTCTCGAATCATTTGACTCAGTTTGGGAGTTCGGAGCGGGTTCTCGAATCATTTGAGTCAGTTTGGGAATTCAGAGCGGGTTCGCGAATCATTTGAATCAATTCGAAGCGGGTTCTCGAATCATTTGACTCAGTTTGGGAGTTCAGAGCGGGTTCGCGAATCATGAGTCAGTTTGGGGATCGCAAATCATTTAAATCAATTCGGGAGTTCTTATAGGGTTCGCAAATCATTTAAATAAGTTCGGGAGTTCAAAGTGGGTTCGCGAATCATTTGAGTCAGTTTGGGGATCGCGAATCATTTGAATCAGTTCGGGAGTTCGGAGCAGGTTCGTGAATCATTTGAGTCAGTTTGGAAGTTTGAATGCAGTAATGCAGTAACTCTTTCTAAGGGTATTTTTTCAAAATCCTTTTGCACATTTTATTTATGTTCAGTTGTTCTTTCTATCTCAAGCAAATCCACAAACTAATAAAAGGTTTAATTATTAAGGTTGCCTGTTGACTGCTGTATATAAAAGCCCTTCAATATAGTTGTTGTTACCTCAGGGGATGAGGCGAATCATAAAAAAAAAAAACAGAAAATATTTTTTTTTGGCTATAATAGAGTACCGGCACCTCTTTTGGGCCACTTAAAGCACTGACCATACCGTAAATATATCAAAACTTAATTTTTGATTAGTAATTTGCACAACTATATGTATGTAAAATAATACCTATTAAAAAAATTCAGCAACTTATCAATGCAAGGAGATGCTTAAGCTTCACAATCTGATGTTCATCAATCAAAAGGTCAAAGTAAATAGTTTATGAGTGCAGAACCTTTTAATGTTAATTTGATGATAATTTGTCTTAACATATGTAATAGAGATAGAAGGTTCCATTAACATGAACAAACAATGAAAAATAATTAAATTAAATATATTTTAGTAATTTAGTTAAACTGTCCATGCAAAGTACTTTCAAATGTTGTGTGCATGTATGCAAGTATCCAAAAAGGAAGAAAATGCAATGCAACTTCATGATTCAGGCTGAAAAAAATTAAAATTTTAATGAAAACAAATAAATTGGCATTGCATTGTAAATCTTAATACACAGTGCTCACCTGCTCTGCTTTGCTTCCTCTGATGAGGTTGTCCGCCCGTTGCTCCTGGTTAGCTGCAATGAATTCTGGGATGTAGACGGAGGGTCTGGGTTTGAGCTGGCTCATGTGTGGGCGGAGCTTCTCCTGCAGACTCCAGTCCAGAACCTGAGCGCGCTCCATGGCTCTGCCGAGGTCCAGAGACGAGATATCCCAGCCTGCGCAGACATCACAGCTTCAGTCATTACTGCACAGCCACTAACAGAGCGTCAGATCCATGAGAGATGATGCTTTTACCATCAAACACGATGTCATTGGGATGCACCATCGGCAGCAGATCTCTGAAGGGAACGTAGACCTCTCCATCCGGACCGGACCCCAGACACACCGTAGACGACTGGAGCAAAGAGCCGTAGTAATTGGCTGTCTGAAAGAAGATGATGCAAACATTCTCAGAACGTTCTGGCAAGGTTCTCTGGACATTAATAGTAACATTCATTCAATGTTTTCTGGTCTTTGTCCATTTTTTTCAAATGTTAAAACTATACATTGTTATGTTGTTTTTTAAACATTTTAGATGGATGTTTCATGTTTTTTTTTTTTTAATGTTACTATGTTTCAGAACGTTCAAAAGTAACACTCCCATGATGTTTGCAAAGTGATACAATGGAATGTTTTATTGATGTGTGTATGTTAAACAAGGATATAAGACAGTTTTAAGACCAAAAACAAACGTTTTTAAATAAAAAAAACATTCAAAAATATCTTTTGGTAACATTAGCAAAACGTTCTGGGAAAAAAATTCTTTTGCTGGGTTATTTCAATGGGCCTCACTTATAATGCACAGGTCTAAAAGAATGGATGGGCTGAAATCATATATATTAAAATGATAAAAATCATGTTTTTCACTGGTTAGGCAAAATGGAAAAATATGCTAAATAAAAAACTAAATAAATAAATAAATGCAGAGCTATTTTTATATACTCATGCATAATCATGCAAAATAAATTAGCTTTTTTGTGCATTTACAAATATTAAACAATACATCTACATTTATACAATAGAAAATTAATACTACATAATAATATATATTTTTTTTATAAAAACATAACAATTAATATGCATAATCGTATTTCTTAGATTATTTTATATGCATTTAGTGTTTTATTATTAATATGTATTATTGATAGTAGCTATTTAGAAATTTTCCTGCTTAATTCTAAGACTGTATTATTTTTTTGTACTGTATTTAGTCGCTACTTTACGTCTAATTTAATTAGTCTGATGTTTTTATGCATTTAAAATATGTGTATTATACAGTAGGTTTATTTTATTGCATTACATTACAATAAATGTTGACGTTTGATTTTAAGGACATTTACACTGTATTTTGTGTTCCTGTGTCTCAGTGGTAGAACATTGCATTAGCAGCGCAAAAGGTTGTGGGTTCAATTCCCAGGGAACACACAGACAGATAAAAATAATGCATAGCCTGAAAGCCACATTAGAAAGTGTCTGCTGAATGCATAAATGTGAATTTGGGTCACTATGCAATGAGCTTACAAAACATTTTCAAAAGCTGTACCTTCAGACCGGTCTTGGTTCTCCAGGTCAGACCCAGTTTATTGGCCAGAACCGCAGCTGTGACCGTGGTCCCGTTATTCCCACCCCATCCCACCAGCATCACACCCAGCCTGGGCACCTTCCTCTCGGTGCGGAAGGTGAACTCTGTGCTGGACGGCGTCACCTTATTAACATAAAACATGCTAAACACTTGTTTACCAGTACAGTTGCATCATACTCAACTACACAGAGGAAGAAAACGCAATGCAACTTTCTGATTCAGACTCTGAAATAAAAAGTTGCATAGTCTTCAGCAATGCACAAAGCAGAAATGCATGAGTGTAAAGGTTGAGAGACTCACAGTGAACGCGTCTCCATCTCTGCGCACAGAGGCAGTGTGGTAACAGTACCGTGACTCGATGTGTTTCTCAGTGTATTTCACATCTGCACTGTTGATGCAAACTTTCTCAGGCATGATGACCAACCTGCAACAACAGGAGAGACGATGCTAACTAATTCAAGAAACATTTGTGACCCTAAAACCAGTCATCAGTGTCACAGGTATATTGG
Organism: Carassius gibelio; assembly: GCF_023724105.1. Lineage (NCBI taxonomy): Eukaryota > Metazoa > Chordata > Actinopteri > Cypriniformes > Cyprinidae > Carassius > Carassius gibelio. The sequence continues at coordinate 30,867,752 of NC_068397.1, forward strand.
TAGCAATAGACAACAATACATTGCATGAGTCACAATTAGACATTTTTATTTTATGTCAAAAATCATTAGGATATTAAATAAAGATCATGTTCCATGAAGATATTTTGTACATTTCCTGTCGTAAATATATCAAAACTTAATTTGTGTTCAGTAATATGCATTGCTAACAACTTCATTTGAACAACTTTTAAGATGATTTTCTTAATATTTCGATTTTTTTTTTGTCCTCCCAACATACCATACATCAATAGAAATATTATTTATTCAGCTTTTAGGTGCATGCATAAATTTCAATTTCATAAAATTGTCCCTTATGACTGGTTTTGTGATCCAGGGTCACATTTGTGCAATATGCATTAATGAAATACAGCCTATTGCATTTAAAATATTATTAAATAAAAGCCTACTATAAGACAATAGGTAGACTACAACAAAATATAAATGCACCAGACATACCATTAACGATATTCTCCGAGCCGAGGGAAATGATAAGGGTTTCAAGAGTAAGACTTTGAATTAAAAGACTGAGAGTTATCTCAAACGTAAAGCACCTCCTCCCGCGGTTTCGGTTCCGTCTGCCGGTGCGTCGCGCGCGCTCTCGCTTTTATCCGCTGGAGGCGGTGTTTCCGACGCATTCTCGATTTTTCCAAAAAAAAAAAAGCTGAGCGACTCCGTGCGTGCAGTGAACCGATATCAGAGAACAATCTGAACTCTACTGTAGATGCACGGACTGGATGAAACCAATCACATTTCATTTAATGCTGCACAGATGCAACAAGAAATCCAGTTTCTTAATCAGAACGCTTTGTGTAAGTTTAACCCCTTTAAATTAAAAAAATAAATATTTGAATTCAATATTTTTTTTTACTAATGTTTAATATTTTTTACATTAATAATTAATAATGAAAAAGTAAACAATTTATTTAGAACAAACATTAATTTCTCAGCAGAATTTGAAATCCTTGAATTTTGATATTAGGCTATTCTTATAATATTAAACATTTAATAGTATTTAATGCATTTATGTATTTTATTTTATTTTATTTATTGCATAGTAGAAAATACAAGCAGATATTAATTATGAGAGGACATATCCTAATATTCTAAGCAAGTCTGAGGAAAACATTAAAACAGTAAATTCTCAGCAACATTTCTTTGTATAGGGCAGAGTTTGCAAATAAATAAATACATTCATTTCCAAACAGCATTTGTAATCCAATGGCAGAATTCCAGTGCATTGTTTCTCATGTCTTTATCACATGATATCTGGCCGTCCAGCCCTAGACAGGAATCGTGTGAAGGATCAGGCATGTAAACACATTTCAACACAGCTACGAGAAATGTTGTGACTTCGAGACAGTGTTAGTGAAGGACGGTCAGACGCTTCTAGAAACTCAAGCAGTGGAAAAATACTGACAGTGTTGAGAAAGTCCCTTCCACTTCCACTCATATGATGAACTGCTTTTGTTTCTGTAATCATATGTTAACAGTACTGTGTTATTAAAGATGCATGCAGAGCGAGAGTTAGAGCTCAAGACATGCACTATATTACCTCACGTACATGCATATACTTTTTGTGCATAAGTTGCGACAAAACGATCCGATTCACAAATGTCTTTTTTTTTTTAATCTAGTTTTTAGCAATTATAGACTAGAATCTTTTACTTTGCATCAGCAACTGATTCAGCAAACAAATCCAGACGTTCATTCAATAAACAGTGATAATGTGGAGGTGAAAATGTACCAATTTGCAATGTTTTGTGATGTTTTTATCAGACTCTCATTCTGACGGCACCCATCCACTGCAGAGCATCCATTGATGAGACACTGATGCAATGCTACATTTCTACAAACCTGATGAAGAAACACACTCATCTTATGTTTGGATGGTAGAGTAATTCTACATTTTTGGCTGAACTATTCCCTTAAATTATTTGAAAATGTCTATGACCGCTGACCAATAAAGAACGGTATTCTTCAGTGTGAGTGACTGAAGTTCAGTCTGATATGTGTGTTCATCCACACACACACACACACACACACACACATTCATCTGTTCGTTGGGTTTCTCTCTTCACTTCAGCAGCGGCTCCAGATCAAGGTGCAGCTCGTTTCGGAGGATCGTCTCAGCCAAATCTGCAGGTACATTACATTATAATTAATTTAATAAACTATTACATATAAAATATCTTTACTTTAAAAATTAAACAGTGCATATTATAGTAAATACATGCAATTATGGACACACAATGTGCTAAAAAGTAGCAACGATTCTCAAGGACAGTAAAGATTTAAACTAATGTGCAACGTGGATGAGAATGTGTACAAACTATATATTTGCATGTTGTGCATGTTCAATCAAACTAACAAAGATACTGAAGATTGGAAGTGATCATAAACTCAAATCTGTCCGTTCCGGAGCGTCAGAAGCCACTTTCAAGCCCTGTCCTGTTTTAAAATAGAGCGCACACCTATAGAGATGAAGGCATTTCAAAGCTGCGGTCGGATGCTTTTGTTGTGCAGCCCTTCAACATTTCAGCCAGAGATCATTTAACCCTTTCAACACACTGCTGCTTTCATACGTGTTTCCATTTGTGTCTGATGAGCAGAAAAATGTTTCATATGCGCTGGGATAATAACAAATATAGTCAAATTAAACATTATTTTTACAACGTAAGCAAATTGAAATATATGGAAGGCCATTTCCACCAGATAAGATTTTTGTTTTTGTTGTTGTAGTTTTTTTGCCGTAGTAAAAAAAAAAAAAACATCTAAATGATGATATATTCAAGTATGAGATAAAAAGAAAATTATTGCATATTAAGTCATAAATATTACAAGAAATCAAATGTCAACATTAAGTCATAATTTGTCATAATAAAGTCCTAACTGACTTAGTATGACATTTTTATCTCAATTATGAGATAAAAGGTTGAAATGATTACATATCACATAAGTTTTACTTTCTTATAATTATGAATTTTACTCATAATTATGAATTTATCACAATTTTGACATTTTTATCATAATGTATTTTTATTTCAGTTTTTTTTTACAATCGACATCCTCATAATTTCATATTTTTGTCAATTATTACTTATTTTTGACACCTTTTCATAATTTTGACATTTCACTCTAATCATTTTCACTTTTATGTGATAAGTATTACAATGTGTCATAAGCTTGACCTTTGATTTTTTACTCTAATATTTACTTTTTACTCTCATGATCTCAAATCAGAGATGTAAATTCAGAAAAAAAGGTCAGAATTACGGCAAAATTGCAATTATCTCAATTTCAACTTTATAAATCTCATAATACGGACTTTATACTCACTTCTTATGTCAGTTATACAATTTTTGTCAGAATTTTGACTTTTTAATATACATTTTTATTTATCTCAAAGATCTGAGTTCGTCACAATTTAGACATTGTTCCTCAAACATTTTTTTTAAGTTTTATGTCAATTATGACATTGTTATCTCATTTTTGACATAATTTTGATATTTTCTCATAATCACGATTTAGCTTTTTACTATAATTTACGATTTACATAATTTTTGTCAATTATATAAAATGTTACATTTTTTGACGTTTTGTCATAATATCGACATTTTAATATAAAAATTACTGTAATCTAATAATTCTGACTTTATCATTCTCATATTATTCACCTGTCTCAAATATGACATTATGAGATTTTCAGTTTCCCCCTTTGAACTCTATAAATATCATATTTTGACTTTATCTCATAATTAAAACTTTTTTCCCCCTTTTTTCAGTTAATGTTTTTTTTATGTGTTTTACATCATAATACATCACCTCTCATAATTGAAATGTTTTATGTCTTAATCTAAGCTGAAGTTGAGCTCGGTCATGACAGAGTCACCTGATTCCCCGCCGGATGGCAGTCCGCTCATCAGCGCCGCTCGGCTGGGAAAACTGCGCTTGGTTCGTCTCCTGGTGGAGGGAGGAGCGCAGGTCAACGAGAGGAACCAGCGAGGAGAGACGCCTCTGCTGGCCGCCTGCCGAGCTCTGCGGGGCGATCAGTCTGGATCCAGCATGCTCAGACTCATCCAGTATCTCCTTCACCACCAGGCCGACCCCAGTGTCCAGGACAAGACGGGCCGCACGGCTCTGATGTACGCCTGTATGGAGCGGGCCGGGCCGGGTGTGGCGTCGGCTCTGACCGCGGCGGGCGCAGATCCCAGCACGGAGGACTACGCCGGAGGCTCGGCGCTCGTTTACGCCATCAACGCCCACGATCAGGACACACTCACAGTGCTGCTGGACGCCTGCAAAGCCCAGGGACGAGACATCATCATTATATCCACCGATCTGAGCTGCGACCCGCATGTCCCTCCGTCGCCCGACAGCTCGCCCGTCTCCTGCATGTCGCCCTCGGACATCGAGCTCAAGACCAGCTCTCCCAACTCTGAAGGCGAGAACATTTTTAACTTTCGAGGAGGCGGTGAGGTTTCTCCCGAACTTTCGAGGAGCGAGACTCGCGGTCGGCAGCGTTTGCGCTCGGAGCCGTGGCTGGGCGTCGAAAACCTGGGCAATCTCAGCCAGCGCTGCGAGAAAAACACAGAAGAGGAGGAGAACCAAGAGCACGGGCTTTATCTTCCCACCGGTGAGTTACTCAAATAGATTTCTTCTTTGGGTCACATCAAGTGTAGCTACTGCAAGTGGTCACTAAATGCATCCTCGGTTTCACAGACTAAACGTCCAAAATGCATATTTGAGTCATCTCAACTAAAAAATATCTTGCTCTGACATTTCTTGAAATATGTCAGTGACATCTGTAGCATTTCCTTCTAAAGCATTTTTATAAAAGCTGCTTAAATGTCTTAATTTGTGTTCCTGTAGCTCAAGTGGTAGAGCATTGTGTTATCAAGCGCAAGGTTGTGGGTTCGAGTCCCCGGGAACACATGATAGGTAAAAATTGATAGCCTGAATGCACAGCAAGTCGCTTTGGATAAAAGCATCTTCTTAATGCATGAATTAAAATTTTAAAGTGAAATTTAATGTTAATTGAACTACGACCTAATCCTGGTTTAAAATAAGCCCTGTCTGTGAAACCGGGCAAGAATGTTAAAAGTGTGCACTTTTTTTAACCTTGGAGGCTATTGCTCACAAAGTGGCATTCGGTACTGAGTTTGTTCCACGTTAACCCTTCCCGTTTCCTTAAAACAGATTTGAAGTTTAAATCAGAGCAGCTCCAGAGCAGAAGAAACACACTTCCAGATCTTCTTCAGCCGCCGGTCCTTAAACTCACTCCGTCCAGATCCGACACTCACTTGCACCGGGATCCGTGCGCTCCGAGGTTCCCCTCCATCTACAGGAGCAGTTCTCTGCTGCTGGCTCCTCCTGACGCGCTTCACGAGCTCCACACGGCGAACAGAAAGAAGACGAGAGAGCAGATGAGAGATCACGGTGGATTCTTGCCTCCTCTTCCTGGTGTTTCTGTGAGGAACGTGTGCAGAGATCCGACCCCAGCCCCGGCTCCTTTCCGACGGGAAGCTCACGGTACGAGGAAGGAAAGCTCGGAGATGCTCTCCTGTTGTGAAATGTCTTCTAATAAAACCGAGACTATTACATTATACCAGTCAAAGGTTTTCCAACAGTAAGATGTTTGTATGGTTTTAAAGAAGTCTCTTCTGTTCACCAAGCCTGCATTTATTTATTTGTACAACAAAACAGTAAAATTGTAAATATTTTTGCTATTTAAAATAACTATTTTCTGTTTAATTTAATTTTAAAACGTAATTTTTGTCCCCGTTTTCAAAGCTACATTTTTAGCATCATTACTCCAGTCACACGATCCTTCAGAAATCATTCTAATATTCTGATTAAGAAACATTTATTAGGGGTTCAAGCACGCAGTGCTGAAACCCTATTGTATTTGTTAGGATTTTTATTAGGGGTTCAAGCACGTAGTGCTGAAACCCTATTGTATCTGTTAGGATTTTTAGGGGTTCAAGCACGCAGTGCTGAAACCCTATTGTAATTGTTAGGATTTTTAGGGGTTCAAGCACGCAGTGCTGAAACCCTATTGTATCTGTTAGGATTTTTATTATTATTATTATTATTATTCTCCACTCAAACTGATCGTGCAGCCCAAACCGTAAGGCCTAGAGAGCTGAAACTTGGTCAGATGGTAGAAGTCCGGCCTTCTTGTCAGATCCAAAGGCTCACCCCAATCGGCCTAAAGGGGGCGCTACAGTGATCAAAAATGCGTTAGTGCTAATAACTCCTAAACCGCTTATCATAGAGCCAAAAATTTTACATTTCCGGAATCCGTGGGTCATGCGAAATTAAAAACGGTCACTCTGATTTTGGGTCTAGGAGGCCTCGTTTTTTCGCAAATTTGACGTATGTCCAAAACCTACTTTTGCGAACTAGTCCTAGGTTTTTCGCCCAATCTGAACCAAACCACTGCAGAAATGTTCTCTGGCCAGGGAATATCAATAATTATCAAAAAAAAGTTGAAATTTCGACTCGCTGTCGTAATGGGATGCCAAAACGTTCGAAAGTCGAGGAGCAATTTTACGCAACAGGCTATAACTCGTGAAAGAAATAAGATATCTTAACCAAACTTGCTACACATTTGTAAGACCTAAAACTTTGGTCAAATAAAAAAAATTGCACACCTCTGCCACTTGGGGGCGCTATAAAAAGAAAAAACACATAAATGGCTATAACTAGGCTACCGTTGGCTCGATCGACCTAAAAATTGGTATGCAGTGTCTTTGATTGAAGGGGCACAAGTACCTATGAGGACATTTGCATATCTCAAAAAACATGGCCGCCATTGGCCAAACAAATTTAAGCACCTATTTGAAAGGGTTAACGGATGTTGATCGGAACGAAACTCACTGGGTGCGTTCGACTCATGAACCTTAAGGTCTGTAAGAATTTTGAAAGAAATCGTCCACTAGTTGGCGCTAACGAGTTTATTGGCTCTGTAATCACGTGGTGTTTCACTTATCAACACAATATGCATATCATTTGATAGATCTCCTCATAATGCACAACTTTGCCTCAAGAACCATTGCTGTCAATCAAATCGTTCAAATGTTATTCACAAATATGTTAAAAACCTACTTTTACGAACTAGTCCTAGGTTTTGTGTCCGATCGGAACCAAACCACTGCAGTAATATTCTGTGTACTCTCTAGATCAATAATTATCAAAAAAATGTTGAATTTTGTCCTTTGGTTAGCTGTAAAGGGGTAATTTAGTAAAAGGGGTGTGGCCAAACATACCCCAAAGCCTATAAAACCTAAACGAAAACTCAAAACTTTATGAAACTTTGTGGAATCATGTATCAGGTGACTCTTAACAAGCATGCAAAGTTTCATGGAGATCGGATCATAGGTGGCGCTATAACAGTTGAAAAAGCCTCAAAAACACACATTTTCAATAGAAAATGATCACAATTTGTAGGACATGTTCATACATTCACACAAACACTAGATCTTCATATCATATGATAGATCTCCTCTTTGTGAACAACTTTGCCTCAAGGAGCGAAGATGTCAATCAAATCGTTCAATTGTTATTCACAAATATGTTAAAAACTTACTTTTGCGAACTAGTCCCAGATTTTTTACCCGATCGAAACCAAACCACTGCAGTAATTTTCTCTGGACTCTCTAGATCAATAATTATCAAAAAAATGTTGAATTTTGTCCTTTGGTTAGCTTTAACTGGCTAAATTAGAAAAGGGGCGTGACCAAAATACCCAAAAGCATATAAAACCTAAACGAAAACTCAAAACTTTATGAAACTCGGTGAAATCCTGTAACAGATGACTCTTAACAAGCATGCAAAGTTTCATGGAGATCAGGCCATAGGTGGCGCTATAACAGTAGAAAAGGTTTTAAAACACAAGATTTATATGGTAAATGGCCACAAATTGTTTGAAAATGCTCATATATTCACTCAAAAACACTAAATCTTCATATCATATGATAGATCTCCTCATTCTGAACAACTTTGCCTCTGGGACCAATGTTGTCAATAAAGCTGTTAATTAAATATTCAAGATTATTTTAAAAAGTTACTTTGGCATACTTGTGATACGGTTTAAGATGAAAATCAATAAAACCACTGAAGTACAATTCTCTAGACTCTGAAGGTCAATAATTATCAAAAACATGTTGAACAATTGCATTTGGACAACTATAAACCAGTCATTTTATAATATGTTATTTGCATAGTGTACACAAAGGACTATTAATACAAACAGAAAGCCCACAAATTATCAAAACTGTGTAAAATAATGCATGATTTCATTCTAAACAAGCATGCAAAATTTAAGAGAGATTGGGCAAAAAAACACTAAGAGTTATAAAGGATTAACACATTGATGTATGAGAAATTGCCATCTATAACCACTAGATGGCAGCGGAAAACCACTAATGGGCTCATTCAGCTAACTTAAACAGTACAGTTGAAAGGATGTATGAATTAATGGCTAAACAATAAAAAAAACACTCTTACAACATTTCAAATCTCATTGAGTTAAAGTTTTCCATTTTGTTCATTCAGACATATCAGTTTTTAAAATTTTGCCACATTATGATTACAGTGAAACCTGAAAATGACATCTAAAATCTTAAAAACGAGTTTAATCATTTAATTTCAGTGTGTTTGTCTGTCTGTTAGCCTATTCTCCATTTTGGATGTGTTTAACGGTCATCCATACGTCCAGGTTGGCTCTGACCACCTAAGATGCCTTAAATGCTTGAACCCCGTAAATGCTGCTTGCAGCTTTAATTAGGGGTTCAAGCACGCAGTGCTGAAACCCTATTGTAATTGTTAGGATTTTTATTATTATTATTATTATTATTATTCTTCTGCCCTAGAACTGAACGTGCAGCCCAAACCGTAAGGCCTAGAGAGCTGAAATTTGGACAGATCGTAGAGCTCAATTTGGGGAGAACTTATCAAAGTCTCAGCCCAATCGGCCTAACGGGGGCGCTACAGCGCAAAAAGCAAAAATTTTGGACATTTTTGGCCGTAAATCGTATACCGTAAGCCGTAGACTCAAAAACATGGCATTCTTGCAATCCTTGGGTTAGCCCGAACAAAAGTGTACGGCGCCTTTTTGGGGTCTACGACGCACCGTTTTCTCGCAAAATCGAGCTATATCCGAAACCTACTTTTGCGAACTAGTCCTAGGATTTTCAACCAATCAGAACCAAACCACTTCAGAAATATTCCCTGGACACTCAATATCAATAATTATCAAAAAAAAGTTGAAATTTCAATTCTTACGCGAAACAGTACGCCAAAAAGCGTCTATGCTAACGTTAGCCAAATGCTATTTTGACTATAACTCTTGAACGGAATGAGATATCTTCACCAAACTCGGTACACATATGTACGAGCTCAATCTTTGGTCAAATCAAAAAAATTGCGCATCTCTGCCACTTGGGGGCGCTATAAGATAGAAAAAACACATAAATTGCTATAACTAGGCAACCGTTGGCTCGATCAACTTGAAAATCGGTATGCAGTGTCTTGGTCTGAAGGGGCACAAGTACTTATGAGGACATTTGCATATCTCAAAAAACATGGCCGTCATTGGCCAAACAAATTTAAGCACCTATTTGAAAGGGTTAACGGATGTTGATCGGAACGAAACTCGCTGGGTACGTTCGACTCATGAACCTTAAGGTCTGTAAGAATTTTGAAAGAAATCGGCCACTAGTTGGCGCTAACGAGTTTTATGGCTCTGTAATCACGTGGTGTTTCACATATCAACACAATATGCATATCATTTGATAGATCTCCTCGTAATGCACAACTTTGCCTCAAGAACCATTGCTGTCAATCAAATCGTTCAATTGTTATTCACAAATATGTTAAAAACCTACTTTTGCGAACTAGTCCTAGGTTTTTTGCCCGATCGGAACCAAACCACTGCAGTAATATTCTGTGGACTCTCTAGATCAATAATTATTAAAAAAATGTTGAATTTTGTCTTTTGGTTAGCTGTAACCGGGTAATTTAGAAAAAGGGGTATGGCCAAACATACCCCAAAGCCTATAAAACCTAAAGGAAAACTCAAAACTGTATGAAACTCAGTGAAATCATGTATCAGGTGACTCTTAACAAGCATGCAAAGTTTCATGGAGATCAGACCATAGGTGGCGCTATAACAGTAGAAAAGGTCTCAAAACACAAGATTTATATGGTAAATGGCCTCAAATTGTTTGAAAATGCTCATATATTCACTCAAAAACACTAAATCTTCATATCATATGATAGATCTCCTCATTCTGAACAACTTTGCCTCTGGGACCAATGTTGTCAATAAAGCTGTTAATTAAATATTCAAGATTATTTTAAAAAGTTACTTTGGCATACTTGTGATACGGTTTAAGATGAAAATCAATAAAACCACTGAAGTACAATTCTGTAGACTCTGAAGGTCAATAATTATCAAAAACATGTTGAACAATTGCATTTGGACAACTATAAACCAGTAATTTTATAATATGTTCTTTTCATAGTGTACACAAAGGCCTATTAATACAAACAGAAAGCCCACACATTATCAAAACTGTGTAAAATAATGCATAATTTCATTCTAAACAAGCATGCAAAATTTAAGAGAGATTGGGCAAAAAAAAAAAAAAAAACACTATAACAGTTATGTTTAAAAACAGTGTTGCTTGAGTAAATGCAATTTATAACCTCTAGATGGCAGTGGAAGACCACTAATGGGCTCATTCAGTTAAGTTGAACAGTACTGTTGAAAGGATTCATGAATTCATCCCAAAACATTAAAAATGTAACTGTTATAACATTTTAAATCTCATTGAGTCAATGTTTTCCATTTTGTTCTTACAGATATATCAGTTTTTACTATTTTGCCACATTGTGATTACAGTTTAACCTGAAAATGACATCTAAACTCTTAAAAAGAGAAGACTTGCAATAAGTTTATTGTCACCTATCACTTATTTCAAATACCTATATCTGCAACAAAATGTTTGTGCATGTATATGTGTGTCTTTCTGTGTGTGTGTGTGTGCATATGCTTATAGAGTATACATATATTAGTCTAATCATTTAGTTTCAGTGTGTGTGTCTGTCTGTTAGCCTGTTCTCCATTTTGGATGTGTTTAAATGTCATCCATGCATCCAGGTTGGCTCAGACCACCTCAGAGGCCTTAATGTGCTTGAACCCCGGTAAATGCTGCTTGCAGCTTTAATTATTATTATTATTATTATTTTTCCGCCTTAAAACTGAACGGGCAGCCCAAACCGTAAGGCCTAGAGAGCTGAAACTTGGTCAAAAGGTAGTAGTCTTGCTCGCTACTCAGGCGCAAAGATCCGGCCCAATCGGCCAGTGGGGGGCGCTACAGTGATCAAAAATGCGTTTTTGCTAATAGCTCCTAAACCGCTTGTGATAGAGCCAAAAATTTAACATTTCTGGAATCCGTGGGTCATGCGAAATTATAAACGGTCACTCTGATTTTGGGTCTAGGAGGCCTCGTTTTTTCGCAAATTTGACGTATGTCCAAAACCTACTTTTGCGAACTAGTCCTAGGTTTTTCACCCAATCTGAACCAAACCACTGCAGAAATGTTCTCTGTCCAGTGAATATCAATAATTATCAAAAAAAAGTAGAAATTTCGACTCACTGTCGTAATGGGATGCCAAAACATTCGAAAGTCGAGGACCAATTTTACGCAACAGGCTATAACTCATTAATGAAATGAGATATCTTCACCAAACATGGTACACATATGTATGAGCTCAATCTTTGGTCAAATAAAAAAAATTGCGCATCTCTGCCACTTGGGGGTGCAATAAGATAGAAAAAACACATAGATGTCTATAACTAGGCAACCGTTGGCTCGATCGACTTGAAAATTGGTATGCAGTGTCTTGGTCTGAAGGGGCACAAGTACCTATGAGGACATTTGCATATCTCAAAAAACATGGCCGCCATTGGCCAAACAATTTTAAGCACCTATTTGAAAGGGTTAACGGATGTTGATCGGAACGAAACTCACTGGGTACGTTCGACTCAAGAACCTTAAGGTCTGTAAGAATTTTGAAAGAAATCGGACACTAGTTGGCGCTAACGAGTTTTATGGCTCTGTAATCACGTGGTGTTTCACATATCAACACAATATCCATATCATTTGATAGATCTCCTCATAATGCACAACTTTGCCTCAAGAACCATTGCTGTCAATCAAATCGTTCATTAATTATTCACAAATATGTTAAAAACCTACTTTTGCGAACTAGTCCTAGGTTTTTTGTCCGATCGGAACCAAACCACTGCAGTAATAATCTGTGGACTCTCTAGATCAATAATTATCAAAAAAATGTTGAATTTTGTACTTTGGTTAGCGTTAAAGGGGTAATTAAGAAAAGGGGTGTGGCCAAACATACCCCAAAGCCTATAAAACCTAAAGGAAAACTCAAAACTTTATGAAACTTGGTGAAAACATGTAACAGGTGACTCTTAACAAGCATGCAATGTTTCATGGAGATCGGACCATAGATGGCGCTATAACAGTTGAAAAAGCCTCAAAAACACACATTTTCAATAGAAAATGATCACAATTTGTAGGACATGTTCATACATTCAAACAAACACTAGATCGTAATATCATATGATAGATCTCCTCATAATGCACAACTTCGCCTCAAGAACCATTGCTGTCAATCAAATCGTTCAATTGTTATTCACAAATATGTTAAAAAGCTACTTTTGCGAACTAGTCCTAGGTTTTTTGTCTGATCGGAACCAAACTACTGCAGTAATATTCTGTGGACTCTCTAGATCAATAATTATCAAAAAAATGTTGAATTTTGTACTTTGGTTAGCTGTAAAGGGGTAATTAAGAAAAGGGGTGTGGCCAAACATACCCCAAAGCCTATAAAACGTAAACGAAAACTCTAAACTTTATGAAAATTGGTGAAATCATGTAAAAGGTGACTCTTAACAAGCATGCAAAGTTTCATGGAGATCAGACTATAGGTGGCGCTATAACAGTAGAAAAGGTCTCAAAAGACAAGATTTATATGGTAAATGGCCTCAAATTGTTTGAAAATGCTCATATATTCACTCAAAAACACTAAATCTTCATATCATATGATAGATCTCCTCATTCTGAAAAACTTTGCCTCTGGGACCAATTTTGTCAATAAATCTGTTAATTAAATATTCAAGATTATTTAAAAAAGTTACTTTGGCAAAGTATTCCAAGGCTTTAAGCTGAAAATCAATAAAACCACTGAAGTACAATTCTCTAGACTCTGAAGGTCAATAATTATCAAAAACGTTGAACAATTGCATTTGGACAACTATAAACCACTGATTTTATAATATGTTATTTGCATAGTGTACACAAAGGCCTATTAATACAAACAGAAAGCCCACAAATTATCAAAACTGTGTAAAATAATGCATAATTTCATTCTTAACAAGCATGCAAAATTTAAGAGAGATTGGGCAAAAAAAAATAACACATGTTCTCCATTTTGGATGTGTTTAACTGTCATCCATGCATCCAGCTTGGCTCAGACCACCTCAGATGCCTTAAATGCTTGAACCCCGTAAATGCTGCTTGCAGCTTTAATTAGGGGTTCAAGCACGCAGTGCTGAAACCCTATTGTAATTGTTAGGATTTTTATTATTATTATTATTATTCTTCTGCCCTAGAACTGAACGTGCAGCCCAAACCGTAAGGCCTAGAGACTTGAAACTTGGTCAGATGATAGAGCTCAATTTGGGGAGAACCTATCAAAGTCTCAGCCCAATTGGCCAATAGGGGGCGCTACAGTGATCGAAAATGCGTTTTTGCTAATAGCTCCTAAACCGCTTGTGATAGAGCCAAAAATTTTACATTTCTGGAATCCGTGGGTCATGCGAAATTAAAAACGGTCACTCTGAATTTGGGTCTAGGAGGCCTCGTTTTTTCGCAAACTTGACGTATGTCCAAAACCTACTTTTGCGAACTAGTCCTAGGTTTTTCACCCAATCTGAACCAAACCACTGCAGAAATGTTCTCTGTCCAGTGAATATCAATAATTATCAAAAAAAAGTAGAAATTTCGACTCACTGTCGTAATGGGATGCCAAAATGTTCGAAAGTCGAGGACCAATTTTACGCAACAGGCTATAACTCATGAATGAAATGAGATATCTTAACCAAACTCGGTATACATATCTATGACCTCAATCTGTGGTCAAATAAAAAAAATTGCACACCTCTGCCACTTGGGGGCGCTATAAAAAGAAAAAACACATAAATGGCTATAACTAGGCAACCGTTGACTCGATCGACTTGAAAATTGGTATGCAGTGTCTTGGTCTGAAGGGGCACAAGTACCTATGAGGACATTTGCATATCTCAAAAAACATGGCTGCCATTGGCTAAACAATTTTAAGCACCTATTTGAAAGGGTTAACGGATGTTGATCGGAACGAAACTCACTGGGTACGTTCGACTCATGAACCCTAAGGTCTGTAAGAATTTTGAAAGAAATTGGCCACTAGTTGGCGCTAACGAGTTTTATGGCTCTGTAATCACGTGGTGTTTCACATATCAACACAATATGCATATCATTTGATAGATCTCCTCATAATGCACAACTTTGCCTCAAGAACCATTGCTGTCAATCAAATCGTTCAATTGTTATTCACAAATATGTTAAAAACCTACTTTTGCGAACTAGTCCTAGGTTTTTTGTCCAATCGGAACCAAACCACTGCAGAAATATTCTGTGGACTCTCTAGATCAATAATTATTAAAAAAATGTTGAATTTTGTCCTTTGGTTAGCTGTTACAGGGTAATTTAGAAAAAGGGGTGTGGCCAAACATACCCCAAAGCCTATAAAACCTAAAGGAAAACTCAAAACTTTATGAAACTAAGTGAAATCATGTAACCAGTGACTCTTAACAAGCATGCGAAGTTTCATGGAGATCGGACCATAGGTGGCGCTATAACAGTAGAAAAGGTCTCAAAACACAAGATTTATATGGTAAATGGCCTCAAATTGTTTGAAAATGTTCATATATTCACTCAAAAACACTAAATCTTCATATCATATGATACATCTCCTCATTCTGAACAACTTTGCCTCTGGGACCAATGTTGTCAATAAAGCTGTTAATTAAATATTCAAGATTATTTTAAAAAGTTACTTTGGCATACTTGTGATACGGTTTAAGCTGAAAATCAATAAAACCACTGAAGTACAATTCTCTAGACTCTGAAGGTCAATAATTATCAAAAACATGTTGAACAATTGCATTTGGGCAACTATAAACCAGTCATTTTATAATATGTTCTTTTCATAGTGCACACAAAGGCCTATTAATACAAACAGAAAGCCCACAAATTATCAAAACTGTGTAAAATAATGCATAATTTCATTCTAAACAAGCATGCAAAATTTAAGAGAGATTGGGCAAAAAAAAATAACACTATAACAGTTATGTTTAAAAACACAGTGTTGTTGGAGTAAATGCAATTTATAACCACTAGATGGCAGCGGAAGACCACTAATGGGCTCATTCAGTAAAGTTGAACAGTACTGTTGAAAGGATTCATGAATTCATGCCAAAACATTAAAAAATGAACTGTTATAACATTTTAAATCTCATTGAGTCAATGTTTTCCATTTTGATCATACAGATATATCAGTTTTTAAAATTTTGCCACATTATGATTACAGTTTAACCTGAAAATGACATCTAAACTCTTAAAAAGAAAAGACTTGCAATAAGTTTATTATCACCTATCACTTATTTCAAATACCTATATCTGCAACAAAATGTTTGTGCATGTATATGTGTGTCTTTGTTTGTGTGTGTGTGTGTGTGTGTGTGTGTGTGTGAGAGCATATGCTTATAGAGTATACATATATTAGTCTAATCATTTACTTTCAGTGTGTGTGTCTGTCTGTTAGCCTGTTCTCCATTTTGGATGTGTTTAACTGTCATCCATGCATCCAGGTTGGCTCAGACCACCTCAGAGGCCTTAATGTGCTTGAACCCCGGTAAATGCTGCTTGCAGCTTTAATTAGGGGTTCAAGCACGCAGTGCTGAAACCCTATTGTAATTGTTAGGATTTTTAGGGGTTCAAGCACGCAGTGCTGAAACCCTATTGTATTTGTTAGGATTTTTATTATTATTATTAGGGGTTCAAGCACGCAGTGCTGAAACCCTATTGTAATTGTTAGGATTTTTATTATTATTATTATTATTCTTCTGCCCTAGAACTGAACGTGCAGCCCAAACCGTAAGGCCTAGAGACTTGAAACTTGGTCAGATGATAGAGCTCAATTTGGGGAGAACCTATCAAAGTCTCAGCCCAATTGGCCAATAGGGGGCGCTACAGTGATCGAAAATGCGTTTTTGCTAATAGCTCCTAAACCGCTTGTGATAGAGCCAAAAATTTTACATTTCTGGAATCCGTGGGTCATGCGAAATTAAAAACGGTCACTCTGAATTTGGGTCTAGGAGGCCTCGTTTTTTCGCAAATTTGACGTATGTCCAAAACCTACTTTTGCGAACTAGTCCTAGGTTTTTCACCCAATCTGAACCAAACCACTGCAGAAATGTTCTCTGTCCAGTGAATATCAATAATTATCAAAAAAAAGTAGAAATTTCGACTCACTGTCGTAATGGGATGCCAAAATGTTCGAAAGTCGAGGACCAATTTTACGCAACAGGCTATAACTCATGAATGAAATGAGATATCTTAACCAAACTCGGTATACATATGTATGAGCTCAATCTTTGGTCAAATAAAAAAAATTGCACACCTCTGCCACTTGGGGGCGCTATAAAAATAAAAAACACATAAATGGCTATAACTAGGCAACCGTTGACTCGATCGACTTGAAAATTGGTATGCAGTGTCTTGGTCTGAAGGGGCACAAGTACCTATGAGGACATTTGCATATCTCAAAAAACATGGCTGCCATTGGCCAAACAATTTTAAGCACCTATTTGAAAGGGTTAACGGATGTTGATCGGAACAAAACTCGCTGGGTACGTTCGACTCATGAACCTTATGGTCTGTAAGAATTTTGAAAGAAATCGGACACTAGTTGGCGCTAACGAGTTTTATGGCTCTGTAATCACGTGTTGTTTTCACATATCAACACAATATGCATATCATTTGATAGATCTCCTCGTAATGCACAACTTTGCCTCAAGAACCATTGCTGTCAATCAAATCGTTCAATTGTTATTCACAAATATGTTAAAAACCTACTTTTGCGAACTAGTCCTAGGTTTTTTGTCCGATCGGAACCAAACCACTGCAGTAATATTCTGTGGACTCTCTAGATCAATAATTATCAAAAAAATGTTGAATTTTGTCCTTTGGTTAGCTGTAAAGGGGTAATTTAGAAAAAGGGGTGTGGCCAAACATACCCCAAAGCCTATAAAACCTAAACGAAAACTCAAAATTTTATGAAACTACGTAAAATCATATAACAGGTGACTCTTAACAAGCATGCAAAGTTTCATGGAGATCAGACCATAGGTGGCGCTATAACAGTAGAAAAGGTCTCAAAACACAAGATTTATATGGTAAATGGCCTCAAATTGTTTGAAAATGCTCATATATTCACTCAAAAACACTAAATCTTCATATCATATGATAGATCTCCTCATTCTGAACAACTTTGCCTCTGGGACCAATGTTGTCAATAAAGCTGTTAATTAAATATTCAAGATTATTTAAAAAAGTTACTTTGGCATACTTGTGATACAGTTTAAGATGAAAATCAATAAAACCACTGAAGTACAATTCTCTAGACTCTGAAGGTCAATAATTATCAAAAACATGTTGAACAATTGCATTTGGGCAACTATAAACCAGTCATTTTATAATATGTTCTTTTCATAGTCCACACAAAGGCCTATTAATACAATCAGAAAGCCCACAAATTATCAAAACTGTGTAAAATAATGCATAATTTCATTCTAAACAAGCATGCAAAATTTAAGAGAGATTGGGCAAAAAAAAAAATAACAACACTATAACAGTTATGTTTAAAAACACAGTGTTGTTTGAGTAAATGCAATTTATAACCACTAGATGGCAGCAGAAGACCACTAATTGGCTCATTCAGCTAGTACTGTTTTTATGAATTCATGCCAAAACATTAATAAATTAACTGTTATAACATTTTAAATCTCATTGAATTGATGTTTTCCATTTTGTTCATACAGATGTATCAGTTTTAACAATTTTGCCACATTATGATTACAGTTTAACCTGAAAATGACATCTAAACTCTAAAAAAGAGCAGACTTGCAATAAGTTTACTGCCACCAATAACTTATTTCAAATACCTATATCTGCAACAAAATGTGTGTGTGTGTGTGCATATGCTTATAGAGTATACATATATTAGTCTAATCATTTACTTTCAGTGTGTGTGTCTGTCTGTTAGCCTGTTCTCCATTTTGGATGTGTTTAACTGTCATCCATGCATCCAGGTTGGCTCTGACCACCTCAGAGGCCTTAATGTGCTTGAACCCCGGTAAAATGCTGCTTGCAGCTTTAATTAGGGGTTCAAGCACGCAGTGCTGAAACCCTATTGTAATTGTTAGGATTTTTAGGGGTTCAAGCACGCAGTGCTGAAACCCTATTGTAATTGTTAGGATTTTTATTAGGGGTTCAAGCACGCAGTGCTGAAACCCTATTGTAATTGTTAGGATTTTTATTATTATTAGGGGTTCAAGCACGCAGTGCTGAAACCCTCTTGTAATTGTTAGGATTTTTATTATTATTATTATTCTTCTGCCCTAGAACTGAACGTGCAGCCCAAACCGTAAGGCCTAGAGAGCTGAAATTTGGACAGATCGTAGAGCTCATTTTGGGGAGAACTTATCAAAGTCTCAGCCCAATCGGCCTAACGGGGGCGCTACAGCGCAAAAAACAAAAATTTTGGACATTTTTGGCCGCAGATCGTAAACCGTTAGCTGTAGACTCAAAAACAAGGCATCGTTGCAATCCTTGGGTTAGCCCGAACAAAAGTGCACAGCTGCATTTTTTGCTCTACGACGCACCGTTTTCTCGCAAAATCGAGCTATATCCGAAACCTACTTTTGCGAACTAGTCCTAGGATTTTTAACCAATCGGAATCAAACCACTTCAGAAATATTCCCTGGACACTCAATATCAATAATTATCAAAAAAAAGTTGAAATTTCAATTCTTACGCGAAACAGTACACCAAAAAGCGTCTATCCTAACGTTAGCCAAATGCTATTTTGACTATAACTCTTGAACGGAATGAGATATCTTCACCAAACTCGGTACACATATGTATAAGCTCAATCTTTGGTCAAATAAAAAAAATTGCGCAGCTCTGCCACTTGGGGGCGCAATAAGATTTAAAAAACACATAAATGGCTATAACTAGGCAACCGTTCGCTCGATCGACTTGAAAATTGGTATGCAGTGTCTTGGTCTGAAGGGGCACAAGTACCTATGAGGACATTTGCATATCTCAAAAAACATGGCCGCCATTGGCCAAACAATTTTAAGCACCTATTTGAAAGGGTTAACGGATGTTGATCGGAACGAAACTCACTGGGTACGTTCGACTCATGAACCTTAAGGTCTGTAAGAATTTTGAAAGAAATCGGCCACTAGTTGGCGCTAACGAGTTTTATGGCTCTGTAATCACGTGGTGTTTCACATATCAACACAATATGCATATCATTTGATAGATCTCCTCATAATGCACAACTTTGCCTCAAGAACCATTGCTGTCAATCAAATCGTTCAATTGTTATTTACATATATGTTAAAAACCTACTTTTGCGAACTAGTCCTAGGTTTTTTGTCCGATCGGGACCAAACCACTGCAGTAATATTCTGTGGACTCTCTAGATCAATAATTATCAAAAAAATGTTGAATTTTGTCCTTTGGTTAGCTTTAAATGGGTAATTTAGAAAAGGGGTGTGGCCAAACATACCCCAAAGCCTATAAAACCTAAACGAAAACTCAAAACTTTATGAAACTCGGTGAAAACATGTAACACGTGACTCTTAACAAGCATGCAAAGTGTCATGGAGATCGGATCATAGGTGGCGCTATAACAGTAGAAAAGGTCTCAAAACACAAGATTTATATGGTAAATGGCCTCAAATTGTTTGAAAATGTTCATATATTCACTGAAAAACACTAAATCTTCATATCATATGATAAATCTCCTCATTCTGAACAACTTTGCCTCTGGGACCAATGTTGTCAATAAAGCTGTTAATTAAATATTCAAGATTATTTTAAAAAGTTACTTTGGCATACTTGTGATACGGTTTAAGATGAAAATCAATAAAACCACTGAAGTACAATTCTCTAGACTCTGAAGGTCAATAATTATCAAAAACATGTTGAACAATTGCATTTGGGCAACTATAAACCAATAATTTTATAATATGTTATTTGCATAGTGTACACAAAGGCCTATTTATACAAACAGAAAGCCCACAAATTATCAAAACTGTGTAAAATAATGCATGATTTCATTCTAAATAAGCATGCAAAATTTAAGAGAGATTGGGCAAAAAAAAATTACAACACTATAACAGTTATGTTTTAAAACACAATGTTGTTTGAGTAAATGCAATTTATAACCACTAGATGGCAGCGGAAGACCACTAATGGGCTCATTCAGCTAGTTAAACAGTACTGTTTTCATGAATTCATGCCAAAACATTAATAAATTAACTGTTATAACATTTTAAATCTCATTGAATTGATGTTTTCCATTTTGTTTATACAGATGTATCAGTTTTTACAATTTTGCCACATTATGATTAC
The DNA here is from genome assembly GCF_023724105.1 of Carassius gibelio. Lineage (NCBI taxonomy): Eukaryota > Metazoa > Chordata > Actinopteri > Cypriniformes > Cyprinidae > Carassius > Carassius gibelio. Next base: position 30,888,589 of record NC_068397.1, read on the forward strand.
AGTTTAACCTGAAAATGACATCTAAACTCTGAAAAAGAGAAGACTTGCAGTAATTTTATGTCACCTATCACTTATTTCAAATACCTATATCTGCAACAAAATGTTTGTGCATGTATATGTGTGTCTTTGTGTGTGTGTGTGTGCATATGCTTATAGAGTATACATATATTAGTCTAATCATTTACTTTCAGTGTGTGTGTCTGTCTGTTAACCTGTTCTCCATTTTGGATGTGTTTAAATGTCATCCAAACATCCAGGTTGGCTCTGACCACCTCAGATGCCTTAAATGCTTGAACCCCGGTAAAATGCTGCTTGCAGCTTTAATTATTATTATTATTATTATTATTATTCTTCTGCCCTAGAACTGAACGTGCAGCCCAAACCGTAAGGCGTAGAGAGCTGAAATTTGGACAGTTCGTAGAGCTCAATTTGGGGAGAACTTATCAAAGTCTCAGCCCAATCGGCCTAACGGGGGCGCTACAGCGCAAAAAACAAAAATTTTGGACATTTTTGGCCGTAAATCGTATACCGTTAGCCGTAGACTCAAAAACATGGCATTGTTGCAATCCTTGGGTTAGCCCGAACAAAAGTGCACGGCGCCTTTTTGGGGTCTACGACGCACCGTTTTCTCGCAAAATCGAGCTATATCCGAAACCTACTTTTGCGAACTAGTCCTAGGATTTTCAACCAATCAGAACCAAACTACTTCATAAATATTCCCTGGACACTCAATATCAATAATTATTAAAAAAAAGTTGAAATTTCAATTCTTACGCGAAACAGTACGCCAAAAAGCGTCTATGCTAACGTTAGCCAAATACTATTTTGACTATAACTCTTGAACGGAATGAGATATCTTCACCAAACTCGGTACACATATGTATGAGCTCAATCTTTGGTCAAATCAAAAAAATTGCGCATCTCTGCCACTTGGGGGCGCTATAAGATAGAAAAAACACATAAATTGCTATAACTAGGCAACCGTTGGCTCGATCAACTTGAAAATCGGTATGCAGTGTCTTGGTCTGAAGGGGCACAAGTACTTATGAGGACATTTGCATATCTCAAAAAACATGGCCGTCATTGGCCAAACAAATTTAAGCACCTATTTGAAAGGGTTAACGGATGTTGATCGGAACGAAACTCGTTGGGTACGTTCGACTCATGAACCTTAAGGTCTGTAAGAATTTTGAAAGAAATCGGCCACTAGTTGGCGCTAACGAGTTTTATGGCTCTGTAATCACGTGGTGTTTCACATATCAACACAATATGCATATCATTTGATAGATCTCCTCGTAATGCACAACTTTGCCTCAAGAACCATTGCTGTCAATCAAATCGTTCAATTGTTATTGACAAATATGTTAAAAACCTACTTTTGCGAACTAGTCCTAGGTTTTTTGCCCGATCGGAACCAAACCACTGCAGTAATATTCTGTGGACTCTGTAGATCAATAATTATTAAAAAAATGTTGAATTTTGTCCTTTGGTTAGCTGTAACCGGGTAATTTAGAAAAAGGGGTTTGGCCAAACATACCCCAAAGCCTATAAAACCTAAAGGAAAACTCAAAACTGTATGAAACTCAGGGAAATCATGTATCAGGTGACTCTTAACAAGCATGCAAAGTTTCATGGAGATCAGACCAAAGGTGGCGCTATAACAGTAGAAAAGGTCTCAAAACACAAGATTTATATGATAAATGGCCCCAAATTGTTTGAAAATGCTCATATATTCACTCAAAAACACTAAATCTTCATATCATATGATAGATCTCCTCATTCTGAACAACTTTGCCTCTGGGACCAATGTTGTCAATAAAGCTGTTAATTAAATATTCAAGATTATTTTAAAAAGTTACTTTGGCATACTTGTGATACGGTTTAAGATGAAAATCAATAAAACCACTGAAGTACAATTCTGTAGACTCTGAAGGTCAATAATTATCAAAAACATGTTGAACAATTGCATTTGGACCACTATAAACCAGTGGTTTTATAATATGTTATTTTACATAGCGTACACAAAGGCCTATTAATACAAACAGAAAGCCCACAAATTATCAAAACTGTGTAAAATAATGCATAATTTCATTCTAAGCAAGCATGCAAAATTTAAGAGAGATTGGGCAAAAAAATAACACTATACCAGTTATGTTTAAAAACACTGTTGTTTGAGTAAATACAATTTATAACCTCTAGATGGCAGCGGAAGACCACTAATGTGTTCATTCAGCTAAGTTAAACAGCACTGTTTTCATGAATTCAAGCTAAACATTAATAAATTAACTGTTATAACATTTTAAATCTCATTGAATTGATGTTTTCCATTTTGTTCATACAGATGTATCAGTTTTTCCAATTTTGCCACATTATGATTACAGTTTAATCTGAAAATGACATCTAAACTCTTAAAAAGAGAAGACTTGCAATAAGTTTATTGTCACCTATCACTTATTTCAGATACCTATATCTGCAACAAAATGTTTGTGCATATATATGTGTGTGTGTGTGTGCATATGCTTATTGAGTATTAATATATTAGTTTAATCATTGAATTTCAGTGTGTGTGTTTCTGTTAGCCTGTTCTCCATTTTGGATGTGTTTAACTGTCATCCATGCATCCAGGTTGGCTCAGACCACCTCAGATGCCTTAAATGCTTGAACCCCGTAAATGCTGCTTGCAGCTTTAATTATTATTAGGGGTTCAAGCACGCAGTGCTGAAACCCTATTGTATTTGTTAGGATTTTTATTATTATTATTATTATTATTATTATTATTATTATTATTATTATTCTTCCGCCGTAAAACTGAACGTGCAGCCCAAACCGTAAGGCCTAGAGAGCTGAAATTTGGACAGATCGTAGAGCTCAATTTGGGGAGAACTTATCAAAGTCTCAGCCCAATCGGCCTAACGGGGGCGCTACAGCGCAAAAAACAAAAATTTTGGACATTTTTGGCCGTAAATCGTATACCGTTAGCCGTAGACTCAAAAACATGGCATTGTTGCAATCCTTGGGTTAGCCCGAACAAAAGTGCACGGCGCCTTTTTGGGGTCTACGACGCACCGTTTTCTCGCAAAATCGAGCTATATCCGAAACCTACTTTTGCGAACTAGTCCTAGGATTTTCAACCAATCAGAACCAAACCACTTCAGAAATATTCCCTGGACACTCAATATCAATAATTATTAAAAAAAAGTTGAAATTTCAATTCTTACGCGAAACAGTACACCAAAAAGCGTCTATGCTAACGTTAGCCAAATGCTATTTTGACTATAACTCTTGAACAGAATGAGATATCTTCACCAAACTCGGTATACATATGTATGAGCTCAATTTTTGGTCAAATCAAAAAAATTGCGCATCTCTGCCACTTGGGGGCGCTATAAGATAGAAAAAACACATAAATGGCTATAACTAGGCAACCGTTGGCTCGATCGACTTGAAAATCGGTATGCAGTGTCTTGGTCTGAAGGGGCACAAGTACCTATGAGGACATTTGCATATCTAAAAAAACATGGCCGCCATTGGCCAAACAATTTTAAGCACCTATTTGAAAGGGTTAACGGATGTTGATCGGAACGAAACTCGCTGGGTACGTTCGACTCATGAACCTTAAGGTCTGTAAGAATTTTGAAAGAAATCGGCCACTAGTTGGCGCTAACGAGTTTTATGGCTCTGTAATCACGTGGTGTTTCACATATCAACACAATATGCATATCAATTGATAGATCTCCTCGTAATGTACAACTTTGCCTCAAGAACCATTGCTGTCAATCAAATCGTTCAATTGTTATTCACAAATATGTTAAAAACCTACTTTTGCGAACTAGTCCTAGGTTTTTTGCCCGATAGGAACCAAACCACTGCAGTAATATTCTGTGGACTCTCTAGATCAATAATTATTAAAAAAATGTTGAATTTTGTCCTTTGGTTAGCTGTAACGGGGTAATTTAGAAAAAGGGGTGTGGCCAAACATACCCCAAAGCCTATAAAACCTAAACGAAAACTCAAAACTTTATGAAACTCAGTGAAATCATGTAACAGGTGACTCTTAACAAGCATGCAAAGTTTCATGGAGATCAGACCATAGGTGGCGCTATAACAGTAGAAAAGGTCTCAAAACACAAGATTTACATGGTAAATGGCCTCAAATTGTTTGAAAATGTTCATATATTCACTCAAAAACACTAAATCTTCATATCATATGATACATCTCCTCATTCTGAACAACTTTGCCTCTGGGACCAATGTTGTCAATGAAGCTGTTAAATATTCAAGATTATTTAAAAAAGTTACTTTGGCATACTTGTGATACGGTTTAAGATGAAAATCAATAAAACCACTGAAGTACAATTCTCTAGACTCTGAAGGTCAATAATTATCAAAAACATGTTGAAAAATTGCATTTGGGCAACTATAAACCAATAATTTTATAATATGTTATTTGCATAGTGTACACAAAGGCCTATTAATACAAACAGAAAGCCCACAAATTATCAAAACTGTGTAAAATAATGCATAATTTCATTCTAAACAAGCATGCAAAATTTAAGAGAGATTGGGCAAAAAAAAAAATAACAACACTATAACAGTTATGTTTAAAACACAGTGTTGTTTGAGTAAATACAATTTATAACCACTAGATGGTAGCGGAAGACCACTAATGGGTTCATTCAGTAAAGTTGAACAGTACTGTAGATAGGATTCATGAATTCATGCCAAAACATTAAAAAATGAACTGTTATAACATTTTAAATCTCATTGAGTCAATGTTTTCCATTTTGTTCATACAGATATATCAGTTTTAACAATTTTGCCACATTATGATTACAGTTTAACCTGAAAATAACATCTAAACTCTAAAAAAGAGAAGACTTGCAATAAGTTTACTGTCACCTATCACTTATTTCAAATACCTATATCTGCAACAAAATGTGTGTGTGTGTGTGTGCATATGCTTATAGAGTATACATATATTAGTCTAATCATTTGCTGTCAGTGTGTGTGTCTGTCTGTTAGCCTGTTCTCCATTTTGGATGTGTTTAAATGTCATCCAAACATCCAGGTTGGCTCTGACCACCTCAGATGCCTTAAATGCTTGAACCCCGGTAAAATGCTGCTTGCAGCTTTAATTATTATTATTATTTTTCCGCCTTAAAACTGAACGGGCAGCCCAAACCGTAAGGCCTAGAGAGCTGAAACTTGGTCAAAAGGTAGTAGTCTTGCTCGCTACTCAGATACAAAGAACCGGCCCAATCGGCCAGTGGGGGGCGCTACAGCGATCAAAAATGCGTTTTTGCTAATAGCTCCTAAACCGCTTGTGATAGAGCCAAAAATTTAACATTTCTGGAATCCCTGGGTCATGCGAAATTAAAAACGGTCACTCTGATTTTGGGTCTAGGAGGCCTCGTTTTTTCGCAAATTTGACGTATGTCCAAAACCTACTTTTGCGAACTAGTCCTAGGTTTTTCGCCCAATCTGAACCAAACCACTGCAGAAATGTTCTCTGTCCAGTGAATATTAATAATTATCAAAAAAAAGTAGAAATTTCGACCCACTGTCGTAATGGGATGCCAAAATGTTCGAAAGTCGAGGACCAATTTTACACAACAGGCTATAACTCATGAATGAAATGAGATATCTTAACCAAACTCGCTGAACATTTGTATGAGCTAAAACTTTGGTCAAATAAAAAAAATTGCACACCTCTGCCACTTGGGGGCGCTATAAAAAGAAAAAAACACATAAATGGCTATAACTAGGCAACCGTTGGCTTGATCGACTTGAAAATTGGTATGCAGTGTCTTGGTCTGAAGGGGCACAAATACCTATGAGGACATTTGCATAGCTCAAAAAACATGGCCGCCATTGGCCAAATAAATTTAAGCACCTATTTGAAAGGGTTAACGGATGTTGATCGGAACGAAACTCGCTGGGTACGTTCGACTCATGAACCTTAAGGTCTGTAAGAATTTTGAAAGAAATCGGACACTAGTTGGCGCTAACGAGTTTTATGGCTCTGTAATCACGTGGTGTTTCACATATCAACACAATATGCATATCATTTGATAGATCTCCTCATAATGCACAACTTTGCCTCAAGAACCATTGCTGTCAATCAAATTGTTCATTAATTATTCACAAATATGTTAAAAACCTACTTTTGCGAACTAGTCCTAGGTTTTTTGTCCGATCGGAACCAAACCACTGCAGTAATAATCTGTGGACTCTCTAGATCAATAATTATTAAAAAAATGTTGAATTTTGTACTTTGGTTAGCGTTAAAGGGGTAATTAAGAAAAGGGGTGTGGCCGAACATACCCCAAAGCCTATAAAACCTAAACGAAAACTCAAAACTTTATGAAACTAGGTAAAAACATGTACCAGGTGACTCTTAACAAGCATGCAATGTTTCATGGAGATCGGACCATAGGTGGCGCTATAACAGTTGAAAAAGCCTCAAAAACACACATTTTCAAATAGAAAATGATCACAATTTGTAGGACATGTTCATACATTCAAACAAACACTAGATCTTAATATCATATGATAGGTCTCCTCATAATGCACAACTTCGCCTCAAGAACCATTGCTGTCAATCAAATCATTCAATTGTTATTCACAAATAGGTTAAAAACCTACTTTTGCGAACTAGTCCTAGGTTTTTTGTTCGATCGGAACCAAACCACTGCAGTAATATTCTGTGGACTGTCTAGATCAATAATTATCAAAAAAATGTTGAATTTTGTACTTTGGTTAGCGTTAAAGGGGTAATTAAGAAAAGGGGTGTGGCCGAACATACCCCAAAGTCTATAAAACCTAAACGAAAACTCTAAACTTTATGAAACTAGGTGAAATCATGTAAAAGGTGACTCTTAACAAGGCTGCAAAGTTTCATGGAGAACGGACCATAGGTGGCGCTATAACAGTAGAAAAGGTCTCAAAACACAAGATTTATATGGTTAATTGCCTCAAATTGTTTGAAAATGCTCATATATTCACTCAAAAACACTAGATCTTCATATCATATGATAGATCTCCTCATTCTGAACAACTTTGCCTCTGGGACCAATGTTGTCAATAAATCTGTTAATTAAATATTCAAGATTATTTTAAAAAGTTACTTTGGCAAAGTATTCCAAGGCTTTAAGCTAAAAATCAATAAAACCACTGAAGTACAATTCTGTAGACTCTGAAGGTCAATAATTATCAAAAACATGTTTAACAATTGCATTTGGACAACTATAAACCACTGATTTTATAATATGTTATTTGCATAGTGTACACAAAGGCCTATTAATACAAACAGAAAGCCCACAAATTATCAAAACTGTGTAAAATAATGCATAATTTCATTCTTAACAAGCATGCAAAATTTAAGAGAGATTGGGCAAAAAATAACACTATAACAGTTATGTTTAAAAACACTGTTGTTTGAGTAAATGCAATTTATAACCACTAGATGGCAGCGGAAGACCACTAATGGGCTCATTGAGTTAAGTTAAACAGTTCTGTTTTCATGAATTCAAGCTAAACATTAATAAATTAACTGCTATAACATTCTAAATCTAATTGATTTGATGTTTTCCATTTTGTTCATACAGATGTATCAGTTTTTAAAATTTTGCCACATTGTGATTACAGTTTAACCTGAAAATGACATCTAAACTCTTAAAAAGAGAAGACTTGCAATAAGTTCATTGTCACCTATCACTTATTTCAAATACCTATATCTGCAACAAAATGTTTGTGCATGTATATGTGTGTGTGTTTGTGTGTGTGTATAATGCTTATAGAGTATTAATATATTAGTTTAATCATTGAATTTCAGTGTGTGTGTCTGTCTGTTAGCCTGTTCTCCATTTTGGATGTGTTTAATTGTCATCCATGCATCCAGGTTGGCTCAGACCACCTCAGATGCCTTAAATGCTTGAACCCCGTAAATGCTGCTTGCAGCTTTAATTATTATTAGGGGTTCAAGCACGCAGTGCTGAAACCCTATTGTATTTGTTAGGATTTTTATTATTAGGGGTTCAAGCACGCAGTGCTGAAACCCTATTGTATCTGTTAGGATTTTTATTATTATTATTATTATTATTCTCCACTCAAACTGATCGTGCAGCCCAAACCGTAAGGCCTAGAGAGCTGAAACTTGGTCAGATGGTAGAAGTCCGGCCTTCTTGTCAGATCCAAAGGCTCGCCCCAATCGGCCTAAAGGGGGCGCTACAGTGATCAAAAATGCGTTAGTGCTAATAACTCCTAAACCGCTTATCATAGAGCCAAAAATTTTACATTTCCGGAATCCGTGGGTCATGCGAAATTAAAAACGGTCACTCTGATTTTGGGTCTAGGAGGCCTCGTTTTTTCGCAAATTTGACGTATGTCCAAAACCTACTTTTGCGAACTAGTCCTAGGTTTTTCGCCCAATCTGAACCAAACCACTGCAGAAATGTTCTCTGGCCAGGGAATATCAATAATTATCAAAAAAAAGTTGAAATTTCGACTCGCTGTCGTAATGGGATGCCAAAACGTTCGAAAGTCGAGGAGCAATTTTACGCAACAGGCTATAACTCGTGAAAGAAATAAGATATCTTAACCAAACTTGCTACACATTTGTAAGACCTAAAACTTTGGTCAAATAAAAAAAATTGCACACCTCTGCCACTTGGGGGCGCTATAAAAAGAAAAAACACATAAATGGCTATAACTAGGCTACCGTTGGCTCGATCGACCTAAAAATTGGTATGCAGTGTCTTTGTTTGAAGGGGCACAAGTACCTATGAGGACATTTGCATATCTCAAAAAACATGGCCGCCATTGGCCAAAAAATTTTAAGCACCTATTTGAAAGGGTTAACGGATGTTGATCGGAACGAAACTCGCTGGGTGCGTTCGACTCATGAACCTTAAGGTCTGTAAGAATTTTGAAAGAAATCGGCCACTAGTTGGCGCTAACGAGTTTATTGGCTCTGTAATCACGTGGTGTTTCACTTATCAACACAATATGCATATCATTGGATAGATCTCCTCATAATGCACAACTTTGCCTCAAGAACCATTGCTGTCAATCAAATTGTTCAAATGTTATTCACAAATATGGTAAAAACCTACTTTTACAAACTAGTCCTAGGTTTTTTGTCCGATCGGAACCAAACCACTGCAGTAATATTCTGTCGACTCTCTAGATCAATAATTATCAAAAAAATGTTGAATTTTGTCCTTTGGTTAGCTGTAAAGGGGTAATTTAGTAAAAGGGGTGTGGCCAAACATACCCCAAAGCCTATAAAACCTAAACGAAAACTCAAAACTTTATGAAACTTCGTGGAATCATGTATCAGGTGACTCTTAACAAGCATGCAAAGTTTCATGGAGATCGGATCATAGGTGGCGCTATAACAGTTGAAAAAGCCTCAAAAACACACATTTTCAATAGAAAATGATCACAATTTGTAGGACATGTTCATACATTCACACAAACACTAGATCTTCATATCATATGATAGATCTCCTCTTTGTGAACAACTTTGCCTCAAGGAACGAAGATGTCAATCAAATCGTTCAATTGTTATTCACAAATATGTTAAAAACTTACTTTTGCGAACTAGTCCCAGATTTTTTACCTGATCGAAACCAAACCACTGCAGTAATTTTATCTGGACTCTCTAGATCAATAATTATCAAAAAAATGTTGAATTTTGTCCTTTGGTTAGCTTTAACTGGCTAAATTAGAAAAGGGGCGTGACCAAAATACCCAAAAGCATATAAAACCTAAACGAAAACTCAAAACTTTATGAAACTTGGTGAAAACATGTAACAGGTGACTCTTAACAAGCATGCAAATTTTCATGGAGATCGGACCACAGGTGGCGCTATGACAGTAGAAAAGGTCTCAAAACATAAGATTGATATGGTAAATGGCCTCAAATTGTCTGAAAATGCTCATATATTCACATAAACACTAGATCTTCATATCATATGATAGATCTCCTCATTCTGAACAACTTTTGGGACCAATGTTGTCAATAAAGCTGTTAATTAAATATTGAAGATTATTTTAAAAAGTTACTTTGGCAAAGTAGTCCAAGGCTTTAAGCTGATAATCAATAAAACCACTGAAGTACAATTCTCTAGACTCTGAAGGTCAATAATAATTAAAAACATGTTGAAAAATTGCATTTGGACAACTATAAACCAGTGATTGTATAATATGTTCTTTTCACAGTGTACACAAAGGCCTATTTATACAAACAGAAAGCCCACAAACTATCAAAACTGTGTAAAATAAAGCCTAATTTCATTCTAAACAAGCATGCAAAATTTAAGAGAGATTGGGCAAAAAACTTTACACTATAACAGTTATGTTTAAAAACAGTGTTGAGTAAATGCAACCACTAGATGGCAGCGGAAGACCACTAATGGGCTCATTCAGCAAATTGAAACAGTACTTTTGAGAAGATTTATGAATTCATGCCTAAACAATAAAAAAAAACACTGTTACAACATTTTAAATCTCACTGAGTTAAAGTTTTCCATTTTGTTCATACAGACTTACCAGTTTTTAAAATATTGCCACATTATGATTACAGTGAAACCTGAAAATGACATCCAAACTCTTAAAACTAGTTTAATCATTTAATTTCAGTGCGTGTGTCTGTCTGTCAGCCTATTCTCCGTTTTGGATGTGTTTAACTGTCATCCGTACATCCAGGTTGGCTCAGACCACCTCAGAGGCCTTAATGTGCTTGAACCCCGTAAATGCTGCTTGCAGCTTTAATTATTATTATTATTCTTCCGCCCTAGAACTGAACGTGCAGCCCAAACCGTAAGGCCTAGAGAGCTGAAATTTGGACAGATCTTAGAGCTCATTTTGGGGAGAACTTATCAAAGTCTCAGCCCAATCGGCCAAACGGGGGCGCTACAGCGCAAAAAACAAAAATTTTGGACATTTTTGGCCGTGAATCGTAAACCGTTAGCCATAAACTCAAAAACATGGCATTGTAGCAATCCTTGGGTTAGCCCGAACAAAAGTGTACGGCGCCTTTTTGGGGTCTACGACGCACCGTTTTCTCGCAAAATCGAGCTATATCCGAAACCTACTTTTGCGAACTAGTCCTAGGATTTTCAACCAATCAGAACCAAACCACTTCAGAAATATTCCCTGGACACTCAATATCAATAATTATCAAAAAAAAGTTGAAATTTCAATTTTTACGCGAAACAGTACGCCAAAAAGCGTCTATAGTAACGTTGGCCAAATGCTATTTTAACTATAACTCTTGAACAGAATGAGATAACTTCACCAAACTTGGTACACATATGTACGAGCTCAATTTTGGGTAAAATAAAAAAAATTGCGCATCTCTGCCACTTGGGGGCGCAATAAGATAGAAAAAACACATAAATGGCTATAACTAGGCAACCGTTGGCTCGATCGACTTGAAAATTGGTATGCAGTGTCTTGGTCTGAAGGGGCACAAGTACCTATGAGGACATTTGCATATCTCAAAAAACATGGCCGCCATTGGCCAAAAAAATTTAAGCACCTATTTGAAAGGGTTAACGGATGTTGATCGGAACGAAACTCGCTGGGTACGTTCGACTCATGAACCTTAAGGTCTGTAAGAATTTTGAAAGAAATCGGCCACTAGTTGGCGCTAACGAGTTTTATGGCTCTGTAATCACGTGGTGTTTCACATATCAACACAATATGCATATCATTTGATAGATCTCCTCATAATGCACAACTTTGCTTCAAGAACCATTGCTGTCAATCAAATCGTTCAATTGTTATTCACAAATATGTTAAAAACCTACTTTTGCGAACTAGTCCTAGGTTTTTTGCCCGATCGGAACCAAACCACTGCAGTAATATTCTATGGACTCTCTAGATCAATAATTATCAAAACAATGTTGAATTTTGTCCTTTGGTTAGCTGTAAAGGGGTAATTTAGAAAAAGGGGTGTGGCCAAACATACCCCAAAGCCTATAAAACCTAAACGAAAACTTAAAACTTTATGAAACTAGGTGATATCATGTAACAGGTGACTCTCAACAAGGCTGCAAAGTTTCATGGAGATCGATCCATAGGTGGCGCTATAACAGTAGAAAAGGTCTCATAACACAAGATTTAGATGGTAAATGGCCTCAAATTGTTTGAAAATGCACATATATTCACTCAAAAACACTAAATCTTCATATCATATGATAGATCTCCTCATTCTGAAAAACTTTGCCTCCGGGACCAATTTTGTCAATAAATCTGTTAATTAAATATTCAAGATTATTTGTAAAAGTTACTTTGGCAAAGTATTCCAAGGCTTTAAGCTGAAAATCAATAAAACCACTGAAGTACAATTCTCTAGACTCAGAAGGTCAATAATTATCAAAAACATGTTGAACAATTGCATTTGGACAACTATAAACCAGTAATTTTATAATATGTTATTTGCATAGTGTACACAAAGGCCTATTAATACAAACAGAAAGCCCACAAATTATCAAAACTGTGTAAAATAATGCATAATTTCATTCTAAACGAGCATGCCATATTTAAGAGATATTGGGCAAAAAACACTAAGAGTTAAAAGGATTAACACATTGATGTATGAGAAATTGCCATTTATAACCACTAGATGGCAGCGGAAAACCACTAATGGGCTCATTCAGCTAACTTAAACTGTACAGTTGAAAGGATGTAATGCCTAAACAATACAAAAAACACTCTTTTCAAACATTTCAAATCTCATTGAGTTAAAGTTTTCCATTTTGTTCATTCAGACATATCAGTTTTTAAAATTTTGCCACATTATGATTACAGTGAAACCTGAAAATGACATCTAAAATCTTAAAAACGAGTTTAATCATTTAATTTCAGTGTGTGTGTCTGTCTGTTAGCCTATTCTCCATTTTGGATGTGTTTAACAGCCATCCATATACGTCCAGGTTGGCTCTGACCACCTAAGATGCCTTAAGTGCTTGAACCCCGTAAATGCTGCTTGCAGCTTTAATTAGGGGTTCAAGCACGCAGTGCTGAAACCCTATTGTATTTGTTAGGATTTTTATTATTAGGGGTTCAAGCACGCAGTGCTGAAACCCTATTGTAATTGTTAGGATTTTTATTATTATTATTATTATTATTATTATTATTATTCTTCCGCCCTAGAACTGAACGTGCAGCCCAAACCGTAAGTCCTAGAGAGCTGAAATTTGGACAGATGGTAGAGCTCATTTTGGGGAGAACTTATCAAAGTCTCAGCCCAATCGGCCAAACGGGGGCGCTACAGCGCAAAAAACAAAAATTTTGGACATTTTTGGCCGTGAATCGTAAACCGTTAGCCATAAACTCAAAAACATGGCATCGTAGCAATCCTTGGGTTAGCCCGAACAAAAGTGTACGGCGCCTTTTTGGGGTCTACGACGCACCGTTTTCTCGCAAAATCGAGCTATATCCGAAACCTACTTTTGCGAACTAGTCCTAGGATTTTCAACCAATCAGAACCAAACCACTTCATAAATATTCCCTGGACACTCAATATCAATAATTATCAAAAAAAAGTTGAAATTTCAATTCTTACGCGAAACAGTACACCAAAAAGCGTCTATGCTAACGTTAGCCAAATACTATTTTGACTATAACTCTTGAACGGAATGAGATATCTTCACCAAACTTGGTACACATATGTATGAGCTCAATCTTTGGTCAAATAAAAAAAATTGCATATCTCTGCCACTTGGGGGCGCAATAAGATTTAAAAAACACATAAATGGCTATAACCAGGCAACCGTTGGCTCGATCGACTTGAAAATTGGTATGCAGTGTCTTGGTCTGAAGGGGCACAAGTACCTATGAGGACATTTGCATATCTCAAAAAACATGGCCGCCATTGGCCAAACAAATTTAAGCACCTATTTGAAAGGGTTAACGGATGTTCATCGGAACGAAACTCGCTGGGTACGTTCGACTCATGAACCTTAAGGTCTGTAAGAATTTTGAAAGAAATTGGCCACTAGTTGGCGCTAACGAGTTTTATGGCTCTGTAATCACGTGGTGTTTCACATATCAACACAATATGCATATCATTTGATAGATCTCCTCATGATGCACAACTTTGCCTCAAGAACCATTGCTGTCAATCAAATCGTTCAATTGTTATTCACAAATATGTTAAAAACCTACTTTTGCGAACTAGTCCTAGGTTTTTTGTCCGATCGGAACCAAACCACTGCAGTAATATTCTGTGGACTCTCTAGATCAATAATTATTAAAAAAATGTTGAATTTTGTCCTTTGGTTAGCTGTAAAGGGATAATTTAGAAAAAGGGGTGTGGCCAAACATACCCCAAAGCCTATAAAACCTAAACGAAAACTCAAAACTTTATGAAACTCAGTGAGAACATGTAACAGGTGACTCTTAACAAGCATGCAAAGTTTCATGGAGATCGAAGCATAGGTGGCGCTATAACAGTACAACAGGTCTCAAAACACAAGATTCATATGGTAAATGGCCTCAAATTGTTTGAAAATGCTCATATATTCACTCAAAAACACTAAATCTTCATATCATATGATAAATCTCCTCATTCTGAACAACTTTGCCTCTGGGACCAATGTTGTCAATAAAGCTGTTAATTAAATGTTCAAGATTATTTAAAAAAGATACTTTGGCATACTTGTGATAGGGTTTAAGATGAAAATCAATAAAACCACTGAAGTACAATTCTCTAGACTCTGAAGGTCAATAATTATCAAAAACATGTTGAACAATTGCATTTGGACAATTATAAACCAGTAATTTTATAATATGTTATTTGCATAGTGTACACAAAGGCCTATTAATACAAACAGAAAGCCCACAAATTATTAAAACTGTGTAAAATAATGCATAATTTCATTCTAAACAAGCACGCAATATTTAAGAGAGATTGGGCAAAAAAAAAAAAAACTAAACTATAACAGTTATGTTTAAAAACACAGTGTTGCTTGAGTAAATGCAATTTATAACCTCTAGATGGCAGTGGAAGACCACTAATGGGCTCATTCAGTTAAGTTGAACAGTACTGTTGAAATGACTCATGAATTCATCCCAAAACATCAAAAATGTAACTGTTATAACATTTTAAATCTCATTGAGTCAATGTTTTCCATTTTGTTCTTACAGATATATCAGTTTTTACTATTTTGCCACATTGTGATTACAGTTTAACCTGAAAATGACATCTAAACTCTTAAAAAGAGAAGACTTGCAATAAGTTTATTGTCACCTATCACTTATTTCAAATACCTATATCTGCAACAAAATGTTTGTGCATGTATATGTGTGTCTTTCTGTGTGTGTGTGTGTGTGTGTGCATATGCTTATAGAGTATACATATATTAGTCTAATCATTTACTTTCAGTGTGTGTGTCTGTCTGTTAGCCTGTTCTCCATTTTGGATGTGTTTAACTGTCATCCATGCATCCAGGTTGGCTCAGACCACCTCAGAGGCCTTCATGTGCTTGAACCCCGGTAAATGCTGCTTGCAGCTTTAATTATTATTATTATTATTATTATTATTATTATTATTATTATTATTATTCTCCACTCAAACTGATCGTGCAGCCTAAACCGTAAGGGCTAGAAAGCTGAAATTTGGTCAGATTGTAGTAGTCCGGCCTTCTTGTCAGATACTGAGTCTCGACCCAATCGGCCTAACGGGGGCGCTACAGTGCAAAAAACTAAAATTTTGGACATTTTTGGCCGTAAATCGTATACCGTTAGCCGTAGACTCAAAAACATGGCATTGTTGCAATCCTTGGGTTAGCCCGAACAAAAGTGCACGGCGCCTTTTTGGGGTCTACGACGCACCGTTTTCTCGCAAAATCGAGCTATATCCGAAACCTACTTTTGCGAACTAGTCCTAGGATTTTCAACCAATCAGAACCAAACCACTTCATAAATATTCCCTGGACACTCAATATCAATAATTATCAAAAAAAAGTTGAAATTTCAATTCTTACGCGAAACAGTACACCAAAAAGCGTCTATGCTAACGTTAGCCAAATACTATTTTGACTATAACTCTTGAACGGAATGAGATATCTTCACCAAACTTGGTACACATATGTATGAGCTCAATCTTTGGTCAAATAAAAAAAATTGCATATCTCTGCCACTTGGGGGCGCAATAAGATTTAAAAAACACATAAATGGCTATAACCAGGCAACCGTTGGCTCGATCGACTTGAAAATTGGTATGCAGTGTCTTGGTCTGAAGGGGCACAAGTACCTATGAGGACATTTGCATATCTCAAAAAACATGGCCGCCATTGGCCAAACAAATTTAAGCACCTATTTGAAAGGGTTAACGGATGTTCATCGGAACGAAACTCGCTGGGTACGTTCGACTCATGAACCTTAAGGTCTGTAAGAATTTTGAAAGAAATTGGCCACTAGTTGGCGCTAACGAGTTTTATGGCTCTGTAATCACGTGGTGTTTCACATATCAACACAATATGCATATCATTTGATAGATCTCCTCATGATGCACAACTTTGCCTCAAGAACCATTGCTGTCAATCAAATCGTTCAATTGTTATTCACAAATATGTTAAAAACCTACTTTTGCGAACTAGTCCTAGGTTTTTTGTCCGATCGGAACCAAACCACTGCAGTAATATTCTGTGGACTCTCTAGATCAATAATTATTAAAAAAATGTTGAATTTTGTCCTTTGGTTAGCTGTAAAGGGATAATTTAGAAAAAGGGGTGTGGCCAAACATACCCCAAAGCCTATAAAACCTAAACGAAAACTCAAAACTTTATGAAACTCAGTGAGAACATGTAACAGGTGACTCTTAACAAGCATGCAAAGTTTCATGGAGATCGAAGCATAGGTGGCGCTATAACAGTACAACAGGTCTCAAAACACAAGATTCATATGGTAAATGGCCTCAAATTGTTTGAAAATGCTCATATATTCACTCAAAAACACTAAATCTTCATATCATATGATAAATCTCCTCATTCTGAACAACTTTGCCTCTGGGACCAATGTTGTCAATAAAGCTGTTAATTAAATGTTCAAGATTATTTAAAAAAGATACTTTGGCATACTTGTGATAGGGTTTAAGATGAAAATCAATAAAACCACTGAAGTACAATTCTCTAGACTCTGAAGGTCAATAATTATCAAAAACATGTTGAACAATTGCATTTGGACAATTATAAACCAGTAATTTTATAATATGTTATTTGCATAGTGTACACAAAGGCCTATTAATACAAACAGAAAGCCCACAAATTATTAAAACTGTGTAAAATAATGCATAATTTCATTCTAAACAAGCACGCAATATTTAAGAGAGATTGGGCAAAAAAAAAAAAAACTAAACTATAACAGTTATGTTTAAAAACACAGTGTTGCTTGAGTAAATGCAATTTATAACCTCTAGATGGCAGTGGAAGACCACTAATGGGCTCATTCAGTTAAGTTGAACAGTACTGTTGAAATGACTCATGAATTCATCCCAAAACATCAAAAATGTAACTGTTATAACATTTTAAATCTCATTGAGTCAATGTTTTCCATTTTGTTCTTACAGATATATCAGTTTTTACTATTTTGCCACATTGTGATTACAGTTTAACCTGAAAATGACATCTAAACTCTTAAAAAGAGAAGACTTGCAATAAGTTTATTGTCACCTATCACTTATTTCAAATACCTATATCTGCAACAAAATGTTTGTGCATGTATATGTGTGTCTTTCTGTGTGTGTGTGTGTGTGTGTGCATATGCTTATAGAGTATACATATATTAGTCTAATCATTTACTTTCAGTGTGTGTGTCTGTCTGTTAGCCTGTTCTCCATTTTGGATGTGTTTAACTGTCATCCATGCATCCAGGTTGGCTCAGACCACCTCAGAGGCCTTCATGTGCTTGAACCCCGGTAAATGCTGCTTGCAGCTTTAATTATTATTATTATTATTATTATTATTATTATTATTATTATTATTATTCTCCACTCAAACTGATCGTGCAGCCTAAACCGTAAGGGCTAGAAAGCTGAAATTTGGTCAGATTGTAGTAGTCCGGCCTTCTTGTCAGATACTGAGTCTCGACCCAATCGGCCTAACGGGGGCGCTACAGTGCAAAAAACTAAAATTTTGGACATTTTTGGCCGTAAATCGTATACCGTTAGCCGTAGACTCAAAAACATGGCATTGTTGCAATCCTTGGGTTAGCCCGAACAAAAGTGCACGGCGCCTTTTTGGGGTCTACGACACACCGTTTTCTCGCAAAATCGAGCTATATCCGAAACCTACTTTTGCGAACTAGTCCTAGGATTTTCAACCAATCAGAACCAAACCACTTCATAAATATTCCCTGGACACTCAATATCAATAATTATCAAAAAAAAGTTGAAATTTCAATTCTTACGCGAAACAGTACGCCAAAAAGCGTCTATGCTAACGTTAGCCAAATGCTATTTTGACTATAACTCTTGAACGGAATGAGATATCTTCACCAAACTCGGTACACATATGTATGAGCTCAATCTTTGGTCAAATCAAAAAAATTGCGCATCTCTGCCACTTGGGGGCGCTATAAGATAGAAAAAACACATAAATTGCTATAACTAGGCAACCGTTGGCTCGATCGACTTGAAAATCGGTATGCAGTGTCATGGTCTGAAGGGGCACAAGTACCTATGAGGACATTTGCATATCTCAAACAACATGGCCGCCATTGGCCAAACAATTTTAAGCACCTATTTGAAAGGGTTAACGGATGTTGATCGGAACGAAACTCGCTGGGTACGTTCGACTCATGAACCTTAAGGTCTGTAAGAATTTTGAAACAAATCGGCCACTAGTTGGCGCTAACGAGTTTTATGGCTCTGTAATCACGTGGTGTTTCACATATCAATACAATATGCATATCATTTGATAGATCTCCTCATAATGCACAACTTTGCCTCAAGAACCATTGCTGTCAATCAAATCGTTCAATTGTTATTCACAAATATGTTAAAAACCTACTTTTGCGAACTAGTCCTAGGTTTTTTGCCCGATCGGAACCAAACCACTGCAGTAATATTCTGTGGACTCTCTAGATCAATAATTATTAAAAAAATGTTGAATTTTGTCCTTTGGTTAGCTGTAAAGGGATAATTTAGAAAAAGGGGTGTGGCCAAACATACCCCAAAGCCTATAAAACCTAAAGGAAAACTCAAAACTTTATGAAACTCAGTGAAATCATGTAACAGGTGACTCTTAACAAGCATGCAAAGTTTCATGGAGATCAGACCATAGGTGGCGCTATAACAGTAGAAAAGGTCTCAAAACACAAGATTTATATGGTAAATGGCCTCAAATTGTTTGAAAATGTTCATATATTCACTCAAAAACACTAAATCTTCATATCATATGATAAATCTCCTCATTCTGAACAACTTTGCCTCTGGGACCAATGTTGTCAATAAAGCTGTTAATTAAATATTCAAGATTATTTAAAAAAGTTACTTTGGCATACTTGTGATACGGTTTAAGATGAAAATCAATAAAACCACTGAAGTACAATTCTCTAGACTCTGAAGGTCAATAATTATCAAAAACAAGTTGAACAATTGCATTTGGGCAACTATAAACCAATAATTTTATAATATGTTATTTGCATAGTGTACACAAAGGCCTATTTATACAAACAGAAAGCCCACAAATTATCAAAACTGTGTAAAATAATGCATGATTTCATTCTAAACAAGCATGCAAAATTTAAGAGAGATTGGGCAAAAAAAAAATTACAACACTATAACAGTTATGTTTTAAAACACAGTGTTGTTTGAGTAAATGCAATTTATAACCACTAGATGGCAGCGGAAGACCACTAATGGGCTCATTCAGCTAGTTGAACAGTACTGTTTTCATGAATTCATGCCAAAACATTAATAAATGAACTGTTATAACATTTTAAATCTCATTGAATTGATGTTTTCCATTTTGTTTATACAGATGTATCAGTTTTTACAATTTTGCCACATTATGATTACAGTTTAACCTGAAAATGACATCTAAACTCTGAAAAAGAGAAGACTTGCAATAATTGTATGTCACCTATCACTTATTTCAAATACCTATATCTGCAACAAAATGTTTGTGCATGTATATGTGTGTCTTTGTGTGTGTGTGTGTGCATATGCTTATAGAGTATACATATATTAGTCTAATCATTTACTTTCAGTGTGTGTGTCTGTCTGTTAACCTGTTCTCCATTTTGGATGTGTTTAAATGTCATCCAAACATCCAGGTTGGCTCTGACCACCTCAGATGCCTTAAATGCTTGAACCCCGGTAAAATGCTGCTTGCAGCTTTAATTAGGGGTTCAAGCACGCAGTGCTGAAACCCTATTGTATTTGTTAGGATTTTTATTATTATTATTATTATTATTATTATTATTATTATTATTCTTCTGCCCTAGAACTGAACGTGCAGCCCAAACCGTAAGGCCTAGAGAGCTGAAATTTGGACAGATCGTAGAGCTCAATTTGGGGAGAACTTATCAAAGTCTCAGCCCAATCGGCCTAACGGGGGCGCTACAGCGCAAAAAGCAAAAATTTTGGACATTTTTGGCCGTAAATCGTATACCGTTAGCCGTAGACTCAAAAACATGGCATTGTTGCAATCCTTGGGTTAGCCCGAACAAAAGTGCACGGCGCCTTTTTGGGGTCTACGACGCACCGTTTTCTCGCAAAATCGAGCTATATCTGAAACCTGCTTTTGCGAACTAGTCCTAGGATTTTCAACCAATCAGAACCAAACCACTTCAGAAATATTCCCTGGACACTCAATATCAATAATTATCAAAAAAAAGTTGAAATTTCAATTCATACGCGAAACAGTACACCAAAAAGCGTCTATGCTAACGTTAGCCAAATGCTATTTTGACTATAACTCCTAAACGGAATGAGATATCTTCACCAAACTCGGTAAACATATGTATGAGCTCAATCTTTGGTCAAATCAAAAAAATTGCGCATCTCTGCCACTTGGGGGCGCTATAAGATAGAAAAAACACATAAATTGCTCTAACTAGGCAACCGTTGGCTCGATCGACTTGAAAATCGGTATGCAGTGTCTTGGTCTGAAGGGGCACAAGTACCTATGAGGACATTTGCATATCTCAAGAAACATGGCCACCATTGGCCAAACAATTTTAAGCACCTATTTGAAAGGGTTAACGGATGTTGATCGGAACGAAACACGCTGGGTACGTTCGACTCATGAACCTTAAGGTCTGTAAGAATTTTGAAAGAAATCGGCCACTAGTTGGCGCTAACGAGTTTTATGGCTCTGTAATCACGTGGTGTTTCACATATCAACACAATATGCATATCATTTGATAGATCTCCTCGTAATACACAACTTTGCCTCAAGAACCATTGCTGTCAATCAAATCGTTCAATTGTTATTCACAAATATGTTAAAAACCTACTTTTGCGAACTAGTCCTAGGATTTTTGCCCGATCGGAACCAAACCACTGCAGTAATATTCTGTGGACTCTCTAGATCAATAATTATTAAAAAAATGTTGAATTTTGTCCTTTGATTAGCTCTAACGGGGTAATTTAGAAAAAGGGGTGTGGCCAAACATACCCCAAAGCCTATAAAACCTAAAGGAAAACTCAAAACTTTATGAGCCTTCGTGAAATCATGTAACAGATGACTCTTAACAAGCATGCAAAGTTTCATGGAGATCAGACCATAGGTGGCGCTATAACAGTAGAAAAGGTCTCAAAACACAAGATTTATATGGTAAATGGCCTCAAATTTTTTGAAAATGCTCATATATTCACTCAAAAACACTAAATCTTCATATCATATGATAGATCTCCTCATTCTGAACAACTTTGCCTCTGGGACCAATGTTGTCAATAAAGCTGTTAATTAAATATTCAAGATTATTTAAAAAAGTTACTTTGGCATACTTGTGATACGGTTTAAGATGAAAATCAATAAAACCACTGAAGTACAATTCTCTAGACTCTGAAGGTCAATAATTATCAAAAACATGTTGAACAATTGCATTTGGGCAACTATAAACCAGTCATTTTATGATATGTTCTTTTCATAGTGCACACAAAGGCCTATTAATACAAACAGAAAGCCCACAAATTATCAAAACTGTGTAAAATAATGCATAATTTCATTCTAAACAAGCATGCAAAATTTAGGAGAGATTGGGCAAAAAAAAAATAACACTATAACAGTTATGTTTAAAAACACAGTGTTGTTTGAGTAAATGCAATTTATAACCACTAGATGGCAGCGGAAGACCACTAATGGGCTCATTCAGTAAAGTTGAACAGTACTGTTGAAAGGATTCATGAATTCATGCCAGAACATTAAAAAATGAACTGTTATAACATTTTAAATCTCATTGAGTCAATGTTTTCCATTTTGTTCATACAGATAAATCAGTTTTTAAAATTTTGCCACATTATGATTACAGTTTAACCTAAGAAATGACATCTAAACTCTTAAAAAGAGAAGACTTACAATAAGTTTATTGTCACCCATCACTTATTTCAAATACCTATATCTGCAACAAAATGTGTGTGCATGTAAATGTGTGTCTTTGTCTGTGTGTGTGTGTGTGTGTGTGTGTGTGTGTGTGTGTGTGTGTGTGTGTGCACATGCTTATAGAGAATTAATATATTAGTCTAATCATTTAATTTCAGTGTTTGTGTCTGTCTGCCAGCCTGTTCTCCATTTTGGATGTGTTTAACTGTCATCCGTACATCCAGGTTGGCTGAGACCACCTCAGAGGCCTTAATGTGCTTGAACCCCGGTAAAATGCTGCTTGCAGCTTTAATTATTATTATTATTATTATTCTTCTGCCCTAGAACTGAACGTGCAGCCCAAACCGTAAGGCGTAGAGAGCTGAAATTTGGACAGATCGTAGAGCTCAATTTGGGGAGAACTTATCAAAGTCTCAGCCCAATCGGCCTAACGGGGGCGCTACAGCACAAAAAACAAAAATTTTGGACATTTTTGGCCGTAAATCGTATACCGTTAGCCGTAGACTCAAAAACATGGCATTGTTGCAATCCTTGGGTTAGCCCGAACAAAAGTGCACGGCGCCTTTTTGGGGTCTACGGCGCACCGTTTTCTCGCAAAATCGAGCTATATCCGAAACCTACTTTTGCGAACTAGTCCTAGGATTTTCAACCAATCAGAACCAAACCACTTCATAAATATTCCCTGGACACTCAATATCAATAATTATTAAAAAAAAGTTGAAATTTCAATTCTTACGCGAAACAGTACGCCAAAAAGCGTCTATGCTAACGTTAGCCAAATGCTATTTTGACTATAACTCTTGAACGGAATGAGATATCTTCACCAAACTCGGTAAACATATGTATGAGCTCAATCTTTGGTCAAATCAAAAAAATTGCGCATCTCTGCCACTTGGGGGCGCTATAAGATAGAAAAAACACATAAATTGCTATAACTAGGCAACCGTTGGCTCGATCAACTTGAAAATTGGTATGCAGTGTCTTGGTCTGAAGGGGCACAAGTACCTATGAGGACATTTGCATATCTCAAAAAACATGGCCGCCATTGGCCAAACAAATTTAAGCACCTATTTGAAAGGGTTAACGGATGTTGATCGGAACGAAACTCGCTGGGTACGTTCGACTCATGAACCTTAAGGTCTGTAAGAATTTTGAAAGAAATCGGCCACTAGTTGGCGCTAACGAGTTTTATGGCTCTGTAATCACGTGGTGTTTCACATATCAACACAATATGCATATAATTTGATAGATCTCCTCGTAATGCACAACTTTGCCTCAAGAACCATTGCTGTCAATCAAATCGTTCAATTGTTATTCACAAATATGTTAAAAACCTACTTTTGCGAACTAGTCCTAGGTTTTTTGCCCGATCGGAACCAAACCACTGCAGTAATATTCTGTGGACTCTCTAGATCAATAATTATTTAAAAAATGTTGAATTTTGTCCTTTGGTTAGCTGTAACGGGGTAATTTAGAAAAAGGGGTGTGGCCAAACATACCCCAAAGCCTATAAAACCTAAACGAAAACTCAAAACTTTATGAAACTCACTGAAATCATGTATCAGGTGACTCTTAATAAGCATGCAAAGTTTCATGGAGATCAGACCATAGGTGGCGCTATAACAGTAGAAAAGGTCTCAAAACACAAGATTTATATGGTAAAGGGCCCCAAATTGTTTGAAAATGCTCATATATTCACTCAAAAACACAAAATCTTCATATCATATGATAGATCTCCTCATTCTGAACAACTTAGCCTCTGGGACCAATGTTGTCAATAAAGCTGTTAATTAAATATTCAAGATTATTTTATAAAGTTACTTTGGCATACTTGTGATACGGTTTAAGATGAAAATCAATAAAACCACTGAAGTACAATTCTGTAGACTCTGAAGGTCAATAATTATCAAAAACATGTTGAACAATTGCATTTGGACAACTATAAACCAGTAATTTTATAATATGTTCATTTCATAGTGTACACAAAGGCCTATTAATACAAACAGAAAGCCCACACATTATCAAAACTGTGTAAAACAATGCATAATTTCAATCTAAACAAGCATGCAAAATTTAAGAGAGATTGGGCAAAAAAAAAAAAAAACACTATAACAGTTATGTTTAAAAACAGTGTTGCTTGAGTAAATGCAATTTATAACCTCTAGATGGCAGTGGAAGACCACTAATGGGCTCATTCAGTTAAGTTGAACAGTACTGTTGAAAGGATTCATGAATTCATCCCAAAACATTAAAAATGTAACTGTTATAACATTTTAAATCTCATTGAGTCAATGTTTTCCATTTGGTTCTTACAGATATATCAGTTTTTACTATTTTGCCACATTGTGATTACAGTTTAACCTGAAAATGATATCTAAACTCTTAAAAAGAGAAGACTTGCAATAAGTTTATTGTCACCTATCACTTATTTCAAATACCTATATCTGCAACAAAATGTTTGTGCATGTATATGTGTGTCTTTCTGTGTGTGTGTGTGTGCATATGCTTATAGAGTATACATATATTAGTCTAATCATTTACTTTCAGTGTGTGTGTCTGTCTGTTAACCTGTTCTCCATTTTGGATGTGTTTAAATGTCATCCATGCATCCAGGTTGGCTCAGACCACCTCAGAGGCCTTAATGTGCTTGAACCCCGGTAAATGCTGCTTGCAGCTTTAATTAGGGGTTCAAGCACGCAGTGCTGAAACCCTATTGTAATTGTTAGGATTTTTATTATTAGGGGTTCAAGCACGCAGTGCTGAAACCCTATTGTATTTGTTAGGATTTTTATTATTATTATTATTATTATTATTATTATTATTATTATTCTTCCGCCGTAAAACTGAACGTGCAGCCCAAACCGTAAGGCCTAGAGAGCTGAAATTTGGACAGATCGTAGAGCTCAATTTGGGGAGAACTTATCAAAGTCTCAGCCCAATCGGCCTAACGGGGGCGCTACAGCGCAAAAAACAAAAATTTTGGACATTTTTGGCCGTAAATCGTATACCGTTAGCCGTAGACTCAAAAACATGGCATTGTTGCAATCCTTGGGTTAGCCCGAACAAAAGTGCACGGCGCCTTTTTGGGGTCTACGACGCACCGTTTTCTCGCAAAATCGAGCTATATCCGAAACCTACTTTTGCGAACTAGTCCTAGGATTTTCAACCAATCAGAACCAAACCACTTCATAAATATTCCCTGGACACTCAATATCAATAATTATTAAAAAAAAGTTGAAATTTCAATTCTTACGCGAAACAGTACGCCAAAAAGCGTCTATGCTAACGTTAGCCAAATACTATTTTGACTATAACTCTTGAACGGAATGAGATATCTTCACCAAACTCGGTACACATATGTATGAGCTCAATCTTTGGTCAAATCAAAAAAATTGCGCATCTCTGCCACTTGGGGGCGCTATAAGATAGAAAAAACACATAAATTGCTATAACTAGGCAACCGTTGGCTCGATCAACTTGAAAATCGGTATGCAGTGTCTTGGTCTGAAGGGGCACAAGTACCTATGAGGACATTTGCATATCTCAAAAAACATGGCCGTCATTGGCCAAACAAATTTAAGCACCTATTTGAAAGGGTTAACGGATGTTGATCGGAACGAAACTCGCTGGGTACGTTCGACTCATGAACCTTAAGGTCTGTAAGAATTTTGAAAGAAATCGGCCACTAGTTGGCGCTAACGAGTTTTATGGCTCTGTAATCACGTGGTGTTTCACATATCAACACAATATGCATATCATTTGATAGATCTCCTCGTAATGCACAACTTTGCCTCAAGAACCATTGCTGTCAATCAAATCGTTCAATTGTTATTCACAAAAATGTTAAAAACCTACTTTTGCGAACTAGTCCTAGGTTTTTTGCCCGATCGGAACCAAACCACTGCAGTAATATTCTGTGGACTCTCTAGATCAATAATTATTAAAAAAATGTTGAATTTTGTCCTTTGGTTAGTTGTAACCGGGTAATTTAGAAAAAGGGGTGTGGCCAAACATACCCCAAAGCCTATAAAACCTAAAGGAAAACTCAAAACTTTATGAAACTCAGGGAAATCATGTAACAGGTGACTCTTAACAAGCATGCAAAGTTTCATGGAGATCAGACCATAGGTGGCGCTATAACAGTAGAAAATGTCTCAAAACACAAGATGTATATGGTAAATGGCCTCAAATTGTTTGAAAATGTTCATATATTCACTCAAAAACACTAAATCTTCATATCATATGATAAATCTCCTCATTCTGAACAACTTTGCCTCTGGGACCAATGTTGTCAATGAAGCTGTTAATTAAATATTCAAGATTATTTAAAAAAGTTACTTTGGCATACTTGTGATACAGTTTAAGATGAAAATCAATAAAACCACTGAAGTACAATTCTCTAGACTCTGAAGGTCAATAATTATCAAAAACATGTTGAACAATTGCATTTGGGCAACTATAAATCAATAATTTTATAATATGTTATTTGCATAGTGTACACAAAGGCCTATTAATACAAACAGAAAGCCCACAAATTATCAAAACTGTGTAAAATAATGCATAATTTCATTCTAAACAAGCATGCAAAATTTAAGAGAGATTGGGCAAAAAAAAAAAAAAAACACTATAACAGTTATGTTTAAAAACAGTGTTGCTTGAGTAAATGCAATTTATAACCTGTAGATGGCAGTGAAAGACCACTAATGGGCTCATTCAGTTAAGTTGAACAGTACTGTTGAAAGGATTCATGAATTCATCCCAAAACATTAAAAATGTAACTGTTATAACATTTTAAATCTCATTGAGTCAATGTTTTCCATTTTGTTCTTACAGATATATCACTTTTTACTATTTTGCCACATTGTGATTACAGTTTAACCTGAAAATGACATCTAAACTCTTAAAAAGAGAAGACTTGCAATAAGTTTATTGTCACCTATCACTTATTTCAAATACCTATATCTGCAACAAAATGTTTGTGCATGTATATGTGTGTCTTTCTGTGTGTGTGTGTGTGCATATGCTTATAGAGTATACATATATTAGTCTAATCATTTACTTTCAGTGTGTGTGTCTGTCTGTTAACCTGTTCTCCATTTTGGATGTGTTTAAATGTCATCCATGCATCCAGGTTGGCTCAGACCACCTCAGAGGCCTTAATGTGCTTGAACCCCGGTAAATGCTGCTTGCAGCTTTAATTAGGGGTTCAAGCACGCAGTGCTGAAACCCTATTGTAATTGTTAGGATTTTTATTATTATTAGGGGTTCAAGCACGCAGTGCTGAAACCCTATTGTAATTGTAAGGATTTTTTTTATTATTATTATTTTTCTCCGCTAAAACTGATCGTGCAGACCAAACCGTAAGGTCTAGAGAGCTGAAACTTGGCCAGAATGTAGAGCTCCCCGAGGGGACATTCTGACAAAGTCTCACCCCAATCGGCCAAATGGGGGCGCTACAGCGCAAAAAACAAAAATTTTGGACATTTTGGGCCGTAAATCGTAAACCGTTAGCCGTAGACTCAAAAACATGGCATTGTTGCAATCCTTGGGTAAGCCCGAAAAAAAGTGTATGGCGCCTTTTTGAGGTCTACGACGCACCGTTTTCTCGCAAACTCGAGCTGTATCCGAAACCTACTTTTGCGAACTAGTCCTAGGATTTTCAACCAATCAGAACCGAACCACTTCATAAATATTCCCTGGACACTCAATATCAATAATTATCAAAAAAAAGTTGAAATTTCAATTCTTTCGCGAAACAGTACACAAAAAAGCGTCTATGCTAATGTTAGCCAAATGCTATTTTAACTATAACTCTTGAACGGAATGAGATATCATCACCAAACTTGGTACACATATGTAAGAGCTCATTCTTTGGTCAAACAAAAAAAAATTGCGCAGCTCTGCCACTTGGGGGCGCAATAAGATTTAAAAAACACATAAATGGCTATAACTAGGCAACCGTTGGCTCGATCAACTTGAAAATTGGTATGCAGTGTCTTGGTCAGAAGGGGCACAAGTACCTATGAGGACATTTGCATATCTCAAAAAACATGGCCGCAATTGGCCAAACAATTTTAAGCACCTATTTGAAAGGGTTAACGGATGTTGATCGGAACGAAACTCGCTGGGTACATTCGACTCATGAACCTTAAGGTCTGTAAGATTTTTGAAAGAAATCGGCCACTAGTTGGCGCTAACGAGTTTTATGGCTCTGTAATCACGTGGTGTTTCACATATCAACACAATATGTATATCATTTGATAGATCTCCTCATAATGCACAACTTTGCCTCAAGAACCATTGCTGTCAATCAAATCGTTCAATTGTTATTCACAAATATGTTAAAAACCTACTTTTGCGAACTAGTCCTAGGTTTTTTGTCCGATCGGAACCAAACCACTGCAGTAATATTCTGTGGACTCTCTAGATCAATAATTATCAAAAAAATGTTGAATTTTGTACTTTGGTTAGCGTTAAAGGGGTAATTAAGAAAAGGGGCTTGGCCAAACATACCCCAAAGCCTATAAAACCTAGACGAAAACTCAAAACTTTATGAAAATTGGTGAAATCATGTAACAGGTGACTCTTAACAAGCATGCAAAGTTTCATGGAGATCGGATCATAGGTGGCGCTATAACAGTTGAAAAAGCCTCAAAAACACACATTTTCAATAGAAAATGATCACAATTTGTAGGACATGTTCATACATTCACACAAACACTAGATCTTCATATCATATGATAGATCTCCTCTTTTTGAACAACTTTGCCTCAAGGAGCGAAGATGTCAATCAAATCGTTCAATTGTTATTCACAAATATGTTAAAAACTTACTTTTGCGAACTAGTCCCAGATTTTTTACCCGATCGAAACCAAACCACTGCAGTAATTTTCTCTGGACTCTCTAGATCAATAATTATCAAAAAAATTTTGAATTTTGTCCTTTGGTTAGCTTTAACTGGCTAAATTAGAAAAGGGGCGTGACCAAAATACCCAAAAGCATATAAAACCTAAACGAAAACTCAAAACTTTATGAAACTTTCTGAAAACATGTAACAGGTGACTCTTAACAAGCATGCAAATTTTCATGGAGATCGGACCACAGGTGGCGCTATGACAGTAGAAAAGGTCTCAAAAAATAAGATTGATATGGTAAATGGCCTCAAATTGTCTGAAAATGCTCATATATTCACATAAACACTAGATCTTCATATCATATGATAGATCTCCTCATTCTGAACAACTTTTGGGACCAATGTTGTCAATAAAGCTGTTAATTAAATATTCAAGATTATTTAAAAAAGTTACTTTGGCAAAGTAGTCCAAGGCTTTAAGCTGAAAATCAATAAAACCACTGAAGTACAATTCTCTAGACTCTGAAGGTCAATAATAATCAAAAACATGTTGAACAATTGCATTTGGACAACTATAAACCAGTGATTGTATAATATGTTCTTTTCACAGTGTACACAAAGGCCTATTTATACAAACAGAAAGCCCACAAACTATCAAAACTGTGTAAAATAAAGCCTAATTTCATTCTAAACAAGCATGCAAAATTTAAGAGAGATTGGGCAAAAAACATTACACTATAACAGTTGTTTAAAAACAGTGTTGTTTGAGTAAATGCAACCATTAGATGGCAGCGGAAGACCACTAATGGGCTCATTCAGCAAATTGAAACAGTACTTTTGAGAAGATTTATGAATTCATGCCTAAACAATAAAAAAAACACTGTTACAACATTTTAAATCTCACTGAGTTAAAGTTTTCCATTTTGTTCATACAGACTTACCAGTTTTTAAAATGTTGCCACATTATGATTACAGTGAAACCTGAAAATGACATCCAAACTCTTAAAACTAGTTTAATCCTTTAATTTCAGTGCGTGTGTCTGTCTGTTAGCCTATTCTCCATTTTGGATGTGTTTAACTGTCATCCGTACATCCAGGTTGGCTCAGACCACCTCAGAGGCCTTAATGTGCTTGAACCCCGTAAATGCTGCTTGCAGCTTTAATTATTATTATTATTCTTCCGCCCTAGAACTGAACGTGCAGCCCAAACCGTAAGGCCTAGAGAGCTGAAATTTGGACAGATCGTAGAGCTCATTTTGGGGAGAACTTATCAAAGTCTCAGCCCAATCGGCCAAACGGGGGCGCTACAGCGCAAAAAACAAAAATTTTGGACATTTTTGGCCGTGAATCGTAAACCGTTAGCCATAAACTCAAAAACATGGCATCGTAGCAATCCTTGGGTTAGCCCGAACAAAAGTGCACGGCGCCTTTTTGGGGTCTGCGACGCACCGTTTTCTCGCAAAATCGAGCTATATCCGAAACCTACTTTTGCGAACTAGTCCTAGGATTTTCAACCAATCAGAACCAAACCACTTCAGAAATATTCCCTGGACACTCAATATCAATAATTATCAAAAAAAAGTTGAAATTTCAATTCTTACGCGAAACAGTACGCCAAAAAGTGTCTATGCTAACGTTGGCCAAATGCTATTTTAACTATAACTCTTGAACGGAATGAGATAACTTCACCAAAGTTGGTACACATATGTATGATCTCAATTTTGGGTCAAATAAAAAAAAATTGCGCATCTCTGCCACTTGGGGGCGCAATAAGATAGAAAAAACACATAAATGGCTATAACTAGGCAACCGTTGGCTCGATCGACTTGAAAATTGGTATGCAGTGTCTTGGTCTGATGGGGCACAAGTACCTATGAGGACATTTGCATATCTCAAAAAAACATGGCCGCCATTGGCCAAACAACTTTAAGCACCTATTTGAAAGGGTTAACGGATGTTGATCGGAACGAAACTCGCTGGGTACGTTCGACTCATGAACCTTAAGGTCTGTAAGAATTTTGAAAGAAATCGGCCACTAGTTGGCGCTAACGAGTTTTATGGCTCTGTAATCACGTGGTGTTTTACCTATCAACACAATATGCATATCATTTGATAGATCTCCTCATAATGCACAACTTTGCCTCAAGAACCATTGCTGTCAATCAAATCGTTCAATTGTTATTAACAAATTTGTTAAAAACCTACTTTTGCGAACTAGTCCTAGGTTTTTTGTCCGATCAGAACCAAACCACTGCAGTAATATTCTGTGGACTCTCTAGATCAATAATTATTAAAAAAATGTTGAATTTTGTCCTTTGGTTAGCTGTTAAGGGATAATTTAGAAAAAGGGGTGTGGCCAAACATACTCCAAAGTCTATAAAACCTAAACGAAAACTCAAAACTTTATGAAACTCGGTGAGAACATGTAACAGGTGACTCTTAACAAGCATGCAAAGTTTCATGGAGATCGAAGCATAGGTGGCGCTAAAACAGTACAACAGGTCTCAAAACACAATATTTAGATGGTAAATGGCCTCAAATTGTTTGAAAATGATCATATATTCACTCAAAAACACTAGATATTCATATCATATGATAGATCTCCTCATTCTGAACAACTTTGCCTTTGGGACCAATGTTGTCAATAAAGCTGTTAATTAAATATTCAAGATTATTTTAAAAAGTTACTTTGGCATACTAGTGAAAGGGTTTAAGATGAAAATCAATAAAACCAATGAAGTACAATTCTCTAGACTCTGAAGGTCAATAATTATCAAAAACATGTTGAACAATTGCATTTAGACAACTATAAACCAGTAATTTTATAATATGTTATTTGCATAGTGTACACAAAGGCCTATTAATACAAACAGAAAGCCCACAAATTATCAAAACTGTGTAAAATAACGCATGATTTCATTCTAAACAAGCATGCAAAATTTAAGAGAGATTGGGCAAAAAAAAAATAACAACACTATAACATTTATGTTTAAAACACAGTGTTGTTTGAGTAAATGCAATTTATAACCACTAGATGGCAGCGGAAGAACACTAATGGGCTCATTCAGTAAAGTTGAACAGTACTGTTGAAAGGATTCATGAATTCATGCCAACACATTAAAAAATGAACTTTTATAACATTTTAAATCTCATTGAGTCAATGTTTTCCATTTTGTTCATACAGATGTATCAGTTTTTACAATTTTGCCACATTATGATTACAGTTTAACCTGAAAATGACATCTAAACTCTAAAAAAGAGAAGACTTGCAATAAGTTTATTGTCACCTATCACTTATGTCAAATACCTATATCTGCAACAAAATGTGTGTCCATGTATATGTGTGTCTTTGTGTGTGTGTTTGTGTGTGCATATGCTTATAGAGTATACATATATTAGTCTAATCATTTGCTGTCAGTGTGTGTGTCTGTCTGTTAGCCTGTTCTCCATTTTGGATGTGTTTAAATGTCATCCAAACATCCAGGTTGGCTCTGACCACCTCAGAGGCCTTAATGTGCTTGAACCCCGGTAAAATGCTGCTTGCAGCTTTAATTATTAGGGGTTCAAGCACGCAGTGCTGAAACCCTATTGTATTTGTTAGGATTTTTATTATTATTATTATTATTATTATTATTATTATTATTATTATTATTCTTCCGCCGTAAAACTGAACGTGCAGCCCAAACCGTAAGGCCTAGAGAGCTGAAATTTGGACAGATCGTAGAGCTCAATTTGGGGAGAACTTATCAAAGTCTCAGCCCAATCGGCCTAACGGGGGCGCTACAGCGCAAAAAACAAAATTTTTTGACATTTTTGGCCGTAAATCGTATACCGTTAGCCGTAGACTCAAAAACATGGCATTGTTGCAATCCTTGGGTTAGCCCGAACAAAAGTGCACGGCGCCTTTTTGGGGTCTACGACGCACCGTTTTCTCGCAAAATCGAGCTATATCCGAAACCTACTTTTGCGAACTAGTCCTAGGATTTTCAACCAATCAGAACCAAACCACTTCATAAATATTCCCTGGACACTCAATATCAATAATTATTAAAAAAAAGTTGAAATTTCAATTCTTACGCGAAACAGTACGCCAAAAAGCGTCTATGCTAACGTTAGCCAAATGCTATTTTTACTATAACTCTTGAACGGAATGAGATATCTTCACCAAACTCGGTACACATATGTATGAGCTCAATCTTTGGTCAAATCAAAAAAATTGCGCATCTCTGCCACTTGGGGGCGCTATAAGATAGAAAAAACACATAAATTGCTATAACTAGGCAACCGTTGGCTCGATCAACTTGAAAATCGGTATGCAGTGTCTTGGTCTGAAGGGGCACAAGGACTTATGAGGACATTTGCATATCTCAAAAAACATGGCCGTCATTGGCCAAACAAATTTAAGCACCTATTTGAAAGGGTTAACGGATGTTGATCGGAACGAAACTCGCTGGGTACGTTCGACTCATGAACCTTAAGGTCTGTAAGAATTTTGAAAGAAATCGGCCACTAGTTGGCGCTAACGAGTTTTATGGCTCTGTAATCACGTGGTGTTTCACATATCAACACAATATGCATATCATTTGATAGATCTCCTCGTAATGCACAACTTTGCCTCAAGAACCATTGCTGTCAATCAAATCGTTCAATTGTTATTCACAAATATGTTAAAAACCTACTTTTGCGAACTAGTCCTAGGTTTTTTGTCCAATCGGAACCAAACCACTGCAGTAATATTCTGTGGACTCTCTAGATCAATAATTATTAAAAAAATGTTGAATTTTGTCCTTTGGTTAGCTGTAAAGCGGTAATATTTAAAAAGGGGTGTGGCCAAACATACCCCAAAGCCTATAAAACCTAAACGAAAACTCAAAACTTTATGAAACTCAGTGAAATCATGTAACAGGTTACTCTTAACAAGCATGCAAAGTTTCATGGAGATCAGACCATAGGTGGCGCTATAACAGTAGAAAAGGTCTCAAAACACAAGATTTCTATGGTAAATGGCCTCAAATTGTTTGAAAATGCTCATATATTCACTCAAAAACACCAAATCTTCATATCATATGATATATCTCCTCATTCTGAACAACTTTGCCTCTGGGACCAATGTTGTCAATAAAGCTGTTAATTAAATATTCAAGATTGTTTAAAAAAGTTACTTTGGCATACTTGTGATACAGTTTAAGATGAAAATCAATAAAACCACTGAAATACAATTCTCTAGACTCTGAAGGTCAATAATTATCAAAAACATGTTGAACAATTGCATTTGGGCAACTATAACCCAATAATTTTATAATATGTTCTTTTCATAGTGTACACAAAGACCTATTAATACTAACAGAAAACCCACAAATTATCAAAACTGTGTAAAATAATGCATCATTTCATTCTAAACAAGCATGCAAAATTTAAGAGAGATTGGGCAAAAAAAAATAACAACACTATAACAGTTATGTTTAAAACCAGGGTTGTTTGAGTAAATGCAATTTATAACCACTAGATGGCAGCGGAAGACCACTAATGGGCTCATTCAGCTAATTTGAACAGCACTGTTTTCATGAATTCTTGCCAAAACATTAATAAATTAACTGTTATAACATTTTAAATCTTACTGAATCAATGTTTTCCATTTTGTTCATACAGATGTATCAGTTTTTACAATTTTGCCACATTATGATTACAGTTTAACCTGAAAATGACATCTAAACTCTAAAAAAGAGAAGACTTGCAATAAGTTTATTGTCACCTATCACTTATTTCAAATACCTATATCTGCAACAAAATGTGTGTCCATGTGTATGTGTGTCTTTGTGTGTGTGTGTGTGTGTGTGTGTGTGTGTGTGTGTGCATATGCTTATAGAGTATACATATATTAGTCTAATCATTTGCTGTCAGTGTGTGTGTCTGTCTGTTAGCCTGTTCTCCATTTTGGATGTGTTTAAATGTCATCCAAACATCCAGGTTGGCTCTGACCACCTCAGAGGCCTTAATGTGCTTGAACCCCGGTAAAATGCTGCTTGCAGCTTTAATTATTATTATTCTTCCGCCCTAGAACTGAACGTGCAGCCCAAACCGTAAGGCCTAGAGAGCTGAAATTTGGACAGATCGTAGAGCTCATTTTGGGGAGAACTTATCAAAGTCTCAGCCCAATCGGCCATACGGGGGCGCTACAGTGCAAAAAACAAAAATTTTGGACATTTTTGGCCGTGAATCGTAAACCGTTAGCCATAAACTCAAAAACATGGCATCGTTGCAATCCTTGGGTTAGCCCGAACAAAAGTGCACGGCGCCTTTTTGCGGTCTACAACGCACCGTTTTCTCGCAAAATCGAGCTATATCCGAAACCTACTTTTGCAAACTAGTCCTAGGATTTTCAACCAATCAGAACCAAACCACTTCATAAATATTCCCTGGATACTCAATATCAATAATTATCAAAAAAAAGTTGAAATTTCAATTCTTACGCGAAACAGTACGGCAAAAAGCGTCTATAGTAACGTTGGCCAAATGCTATTTTAACTATAACTCTTGAACGGAATGAGATAACTTCACCAAACTTGGTACACGTATGTATGAGCTCAATTTTGGGTCAAATAAAAAAAATTGCGCATCTCTGCCACTTGGGGGCGCAATAAGATAGAAAAAACACATAAATGGCTATAACTAGGCAACCGTTCGCTCGATCGACTTGAAAATCGGTTTACAGTGTCTTGGTCTGAAGGGGCACAAGTACCTATGAGGACATTTGCATATCTCAAAAAACATGGCCGCCATTGGCCAAACAATTTTAAGCACCTATTTGAAAGGGTTAACAGATGTTGATCGGAACGAAACTCGCTGGGTACGTTCGACTCATGAACCTTAAGGTCTGTAAGAATTTTGAAAGAAATCGGCCACTAGTTGGCGCTAACGAGTTTTATGGCTCTGTAATCACGTGGTGTTTCACATATCAACACAATATGCATATCATTTGATAGATCTCCTCATAATGCACAACTTTGCCTCAAGAACCATTGCTGTCAATCAAATCGTTCAATTGTTATTCACAAATATGTTAAAAACCTACTTTTGCGAACTAGTCCTAGGTTTTTTGCCCGATCGGAACCAAACCACTGCAGTAATATTCTGTGGGCTCTCTAGATCAATAATTATTAAAAAAATGTTGAATTTTGTCCTTTGGTTAGCTGTAAAGGGGTAATTTAGAAAAAGGGGTGTGGCCAAACATACCCCAAAGCCTATAAAACCTAAACGAAAACTCAAAACTTTATGAAACTCAGTGAAATCATGTAACAGGTTACTCTTAACAAGCATGCAAAGTTTCATGGAGATCAGACCATAGGTGGCGCTTTAACAGTAGAAAAGGTCTCAAAACACAAGATTTCTATGGTAAATGGCCTCAAATTGTTTGAAAATGTTCATATATTCACTCAAAAACACTAAATCTTCATATCATATGATACAGCTCCTCATTCTGAACAACTTTGCCTCTGGGACCAATGTTGTCAATAAAGCTGTTAATTAAATATTCAAGATTATTTAAAAAAGTTACTTTGGCATACTTGTGATACGGTTTAAGATGAAAATCAATAAAACCACTGAAGTACAATTCTCCAGACTCTGAAGGTCAATAATTATCAAAAATGTTGAACAATTGCATTTGGGCAACTATAAACCAATACTTTAATAATATGTTATTTGCATAGTATACACAAAGGCCTATTAATACAAACAGAAAGCCCACAAATTATCAAAACTGTGTAAAATAATGCATAATTTCATTCTAAACAAGCATGCAAAATTTAAGAGAGATTGGGCAAAAAAAAATTACAACACTATAACAGTTATGTTTAAAACCAGGGTTGTTTGAGTAAATGCAATTTATAACCACTAGATGGCAGCGGAAGACCACTAATGGGCTCATTCAGCTAAGTTGAACAGCTCTGTTTTCATGAATTCTTGCCAAAACATTAATAAATTAACTGTTATAACATTTTAAATCTTACTGAATCAATGTTTTCCATTTTGTTCATACAGATGTATCAGTTTTTACAATTTTGCCACATTATGATTACAGTTTAACCTGAAAATGACATCTAAACTCTAAAAAAGAGAAGACTTGCAATAAGTTTATTGTCACCTATCACTTATTTCAAATACCTATATCTGCAACAAAATGTGTGTCCATGTATATGTGTGTCTTTGTGTGTGTGTGTGTGTGTGTGTGTGTGCATATGCTTATAGAGTATACATATATTAGTCTAATCATTTGCTGTCAGTGTGTGTGTCTGTCTGTTAGCCTGTTCTCCATTTTGGATGTGTTTAAATGTCTTCCAAACATCCAGGTTGGCTCTGACCACCTCAGAGGCCTTAATGTGCTTGAACCCCGGTAAAATGCTGCTTGCAGCTTTAATTAGGGGTTCAAGCACGCAGTGCTGAAACCCTATTGTATTTGTTAGGATTTTTATTAGGGGTTCAAGCACGCAGTGCTGAAACCCTATTGTAATTGTTAGGATTTTTATTATTATTAGGGGTTCAAGCACGCAGTGCTGAAACCCTATTGTAATTGTTAGGATTTTTATTATTATTAGGGGTTCAAGCACGCAGTGCTGAAACCCTATTGTAATTGTAAGGATTTTTTTTATTATTATTATTTTTCTCCGCTAAAACTGATCGTGCAGACCAAACCGTAAGGTCTAGAGAGCTGAAACTTGGCCAGAATGTAGAGCTCCCCGAGGGGACATTCTGACAAAGTCTCACCCCAATCGGCCAAATGGGGGCGCTACAGCGCAAAAAACAAAAAAATTTGACATTTTGGGCCGTAAATCGTAAACCGTTAGCCGTAGACTCAAAAACATGGCATTGTTGCAATCCTTGGGTTAGCCCGAAAAAAAGTGCATGGCGCCTTTTTGGGGTCTACGACGCACCGTTTTCTCGCAAACTCGAGCTATATCCGAAACCTACTTTTGCGAACTAGTCCTAGGATTTTCAACCAATCAGAACCAAACCAATTCATAAATATTCCCTGGACACTCAATATCAATAATTATCAAAAAAAAGTTGAAATTTCAATTCTTACGCGAAACAGTACACCAAAAAGCATCTATGCTAACGTTAGCCAAATGCTATTTTAACTATAACTCTTGAACTGAATGAGATATCTTCACCAAACTCGGTACACATATGTATGAGTTCAATCTTTGGTCAAATCAAAAAAATTGCGCAACTCTGCCACTTGGGGGCGCAATAAGATTTAAAAAACACATAAATGGCTATAACTAGGCAACCGTTGGCTCGATCGACTTGAAAATTGGTATGCAGTGTCTTGGTCTGAAGGGGCACAAGTACTTATGAGGACATTTGCATATCTCAAAAAACATGGCCGCCATTGGCCAAAAAATTTTAAGCACCTATTTGAAAGGGTTAACGGATGTTGATCGGAACGAAACTCGCTGGGTACGTTCGACTCATGAACCTTAAGGTCTGTAAGAATTTTGAAAGAAATCAGCCACTAGTTGGCGCTAACGAGTTTTATGGCTCCGTAATCACGTGGTGTTTCACATATCAACACAATATGCATATCATTTGATAGATCTCCTCATAATGCACAACTTTGCCTCAAGAACCATTGCTGTCAATCAAATCGATCAATTGTTATTCACAAATAAGTTAAAAACCTACTTTTGCGAACTAGTCCTAGGTTTTTTGTCCGATCGGAACCAAACCACTGCAGTTATAATCTGTGGACTCTCTAGATCAATAATTATTAAAAAAATGTTGAATTTTGTCCTTTGGTTAGCTGTAAAGGGGTAATTTAGAAAAAGGGGTGTGGCCAAACATACCCCAAAGCCTATAAAACCTAAACAAAAACTCAAAACTTTATGAATCTCGGTGAGAACATGTAACAGGTGACTCTTAACAAGCATGCAAAGTTTCATGGAGATCAGACCATAGGTGGCGCTATAACAGTAGAAAAGGTCTCAAAACACAAGATTTATATGGTAAATGGCCTCAAATTGTTTGAAAATGCTCATATATTCACTCAAAAACACTAAATCTTCATATCATATGATAGATCTCCTCATTCTGAACAACTTTGCCTCTGGGACCAATGTTGTCAATAAAGCTGTTAATTAAATATTCAAGATTATTTAAAAAAGTTACTTTGGCATACTTGTGATACGGTTTAAGATGAAAATCAATAAAACCATTGAAGTACAATTCTCTAGACTCAGAAGGTCAATAATTATCAAAAACATGTTGAACAATTGCATTTGGGCAACTATAAACCAATAATTTTATAATATGTTCTTTTCATAGTGCACACAAAGGCCTATTAATACAAACAGAAAGCCCACAAATTATCAAAACTGTGTAAAATAATGCATCATTTCATTCTAAACAAGCATGCAAAATTTAAGAGAGATTGGGCAAAAAAAAAAAAATAACAACACTATAACAGTTATGTTTAAAACCAGGGTTGTTTGAGTAAATGCAATTTATAACCACTAGATGGCAGCAGAAGACCACTAATGGGCTCATTCAGCTAGTACTGTTTTTATGAATTCATGCCAAAACATTAATAAATTAACTGTTATAACATTTTAAATCTCATTGAATTGATGTTTTCCATTTTGTTCATACAGATGTATCAGTTTTAACAATTTTGCCACATTATGATTACAGTTTAACCTGAAAATGACATCTAAACTCTAAAAAAGAGAAGACTTGCAATAAGTTTACTGTCACCTATCACTTATTTCAAATACCTATATCTGCAACAAAATGTGTGTGTGTGTGTGCATATGCTTATAGAGTATACATATATTAGTCTAATCATTTACTTTCAGTGTGTGTGTCTGTCTGTTAGCCTGTTCTCCATTTTGGATGTGTTTAACTGTCATCCATGCATCCAGGATGGCTCTGACCACCTCAGAGGCCTTAATGTGCTTGAACCCCGGTAAAATGCTGCTTGCAGCTTTAATTAGGGGTTCAAGCACGCAGTGCTGAAACCCTATTGTATTTGTTAGGATTTTTATTATTATTAGGGGTTCAAGCACGCAGTGCTGAAACCCTATTGTATTTGTTAGGATTTTTATTATTATTATTATTATTATTATTATTATTATTATTATTATTATTCTTCTGCCCTAGAACTGAACGTGCAGCCCAAACCGTAAGGCGTAGAGAGCTGAAATTTGGACAGATCGTAGAGCTCAATTTGGGGAGAACTTATCAAAGTCTCAGCCCAATCGGCCTAACGGGGGCGCTACAGCGCAAAAAACAAAAATTTTGGACATTTTTGGCCGTAAATCGTATACCGTTAGCCGTAGACTCAAAAACATGGCATTGTTG
The DNA here is from genome assembly GCF_023724105.1 of Carassius gibelio. Lineage (NCBI taxonomy): Eukaryota > Metazoa > Chordata > Actinopteri > Cypriniformes > Cyprinidae > Carassius > Carassius gibelio. The sequence continues at coordinate 30,929,362 of NC_068397.1, forward strand.
CAATCCTTGGGTTAGCCCGAACAAAAGTGCACGGCGCCTTTTTGGGGTCTACGACGCACCGTTTTCTCGCAAAATCGAGCTATATCCGAAACCTACTTTTGCGAACTAGTCCTAGGATTTTCAACCAATCAGAACCAAACCACTTCATAAATATTCCCTGGACACTCAATATCAATAATTATTAAAAAAAAGTTGAAATTTCAATTCTTACGCGAAACAGTACACCAAAAAGCGTCTATGCTAACGTTAGCCAAATGCTATTTTAACTATAACTCTTGAACGGAATGAGATATCTTCACCAAACTCGGTATACATAGGTATGAGCTCAATCTTTGGTCAAATAAAAAAAAATTGCGCATCTCTGCCACTTGGGGGCGCTATAAAATAGAAAAAACACATAAATGGCTATAACTAGGCAACCGTTGGCTCGATCGACTTGAAAATTGGTATGCAATGTCTTGGTCTGAAGGGGCACAAGTACCTATGAGGACATTTGCATATCTCAAAAAAACATGGCCGCCATTGGCCAAACAATTTTAAGCACCTATTTGAAAGGGTTAACGGATGTTGATCGGAACCAAACTCGCTGGGTACGTTCGACTCATGAACCTTAAGGTCTGTAAGAATTTTGAAAGAAATCGGCCACTAGTTGGCGCTAACGAGTTTTATGGCTCTGTAATCACGTGGTGTTTCACAGATCAACACAATATGCATATCATTTGATAGATCTCCTCATAATGCACAACTTTGCCTCAAGAACCATTGCTGTCAATCAAATCGTTCAATTGTTATTCACAAATATGTTAAAAACCTACTTTTGCGAACTAGTCCTAGGTTTTTTGCCCGATCGGAACCAAACCACTGCAGTAATATTCTGTGGACTCTCTAGATCAATAATTATTGAAAAAATGTTGAATTTTGTCCTTTGGTTAGCTGTAAAAGGGTAATTTAGAAAAAGGGGTGTGGCCAAACATACCCCAAAGCCTATAAAACCTAAAGGAAAACTCAAAACTTTATGAAACTCAGTGAAATCATGCAACAGGTGACTCTTAACAAGCATGCAAAGTTTCATGGAGATCAGACCATAGGTGGCGCTATAACAGTAGAAAAGGTCTCAAAACAAAAGATTTATATAGTAAATGGCCTCAAATTGTTTGAAAATGCTCATATATTCACTCAAAAACACTAAATCTTCATATCATTTGATAAATCTCCTCATTCTGAACAACTTTGCCTCTGGGACCAACGTTGTCAATAAAGCTGTTAATTAAATATTCAAGATTATTTTACAAAGTTACTTTGGTATACTAGTGATAGGGTTTCAGATGAAAATCAATAAAACCACTGAAGTACAATTCTCTAGACTCTGAAGGTCAATAATTATCAAAAACATGTTGAACAATTGCATTTCGACAACTATAAACCAGGGATTTTATAATATGTTATTTGCATAGTGTACACAAAGGCCTATTAATACAAACAGAAAGCCCACAAATTATCAAAACTGTGTAAAATAATGCATGATTTCATTCTAAACAAGCATGCAAAATTTAAGAGAGATTGGGCAAAAAAAAAAAACACTATAACAGTTATGTTTAAAAACACAGTGTTGCTTGAGTAAATGCAATTTATAACCACTAGATGGCAGCGGAAGACCACTAATGGGCTCATTCAGGTAAGTTGAACAGTACTGTTGAAAGGATTCATGAATTCATGCCAAAACATTAAAAAATTAATTGTTATAACATTTTAAATCTCATTGAGTCAATGTTTTCCACTTTGTTCATACAGATATATCAGTTTTTACAATTTTGGCACATTATGATTACATTAAAACCTGAAAAGTTTGTCCCTTGGTTAGTATTAAGGGATCATTTAGAAAGGAGTGGGGGAGGGGGGGACATGCAACCAAAAGCTTACTAAACCGAAAACTCTGAAACTCTTAACAAGCATCTACAGTTGCATGGTGATCAGAGCATGGCTGTCGCTATAACAGTTTTAAAAGATTTAGAAACACAATCCTTCTATGGTAAATAGTGTCAAATTACTAAAATAAAAAATAAAAATCTCATATATTCACATAAACACTAGATCTTCAAATCATATGATAGATCTCTTTAATCAGAACAACTTTGCCTTTGGGACCAATTCTATCAATCAACACTTTACTTGCTATGAACAATAAAAAAGTATCCGTCTATCTTTGGATTACCTGGAAGTGCAAATACAGCCACTAGATGGCAGGAAAGTATCACTCATTGGCTCATTCTATCGCTTATTTATTTTTTCAGGTTTAATGATGTAGTGACATTTGTGTCATTATTACATTTAAAATCATGTTTAGTCAAAGCTCATGATTTACCACTTCATAAAATCTATCAGTTTTGATAATTGTGCCATATTATCATTACATTTAAAACTGAAAAGAATATTATAAAAAGAAAAAGTAATTTATTAGTTGTAAAAATTTCAAATTACTATCATGTACAAAAAAGCCTATAACATTTGAAAACTTGTATAAATTCATGCATTACATGATTCTAAATAAAAATGGAGAATCTTATGGAGATTGGAGAAAAATGACCACTGTGATTTGTTATAAAGGTTTAAAACCTCTAAGGATGGTCTGTTGGAAAAAGATTAAGACTAATTCCAGAATAAAATGGCCGTTTAAATCTGACGAACTGGAATCTGCTTTTTGTGTCATGGTTTTAAAGTCTCTGACTTTTGGCACAGTACATATAGCAAGGTTGAAATAAATGAATTTAAATAAATGAAAAACAATTAACAGGCATGTGTTACTATTCTTATTCTATTCTTATGCTATTCTTATTCATAATAATATTCTTTGCCATAATAATGTTTATTGATATTTTTGAACTGTTGTAAAAAAGTACATTTAAAACAAGTCTCCTTGAACAATATCACAAAATTTATTTAACACAATATCTTTGCACAATTCATAGCATTTCTCTTTTTTTCTTTGTAGAAAAACAAACAAATTATCATATGAAAGAAACAAACATTTTTAATATGACATTGGCAATAAAATAATTTATATATGAATTATAAACCCATATGTTTATGAGTTTAAAGGAGGTCTATATGACAATACGTGAAAATATCTTCACAATTTTATTTAAATACTTTTTAAATTATTTAAAATGTAGCTTATAAATATGTCCAGTATTTATTAGTTTTTTTCATTCATTCATTCATTCATTTGCTTAATTCAGTTCAGCTCAATTCAGTTCAATTCAAAGACTTTTGTTTATAGATATGCTAGAAAACTATGACCCATTAACACACTGCATGAAAAATTATACATGATACATTAAATAATATAATAAGAGTAAATACTAAATAATGGTTGTGAAGTATTGGAAACATTTGAAATTACAGAATTGTGAAATAAAATTAAATAAAACAAATAAAAAGTAAAAAAAAAGTAATAAATAAGTAAATAAATCCAGACATCCAGATAATACGAACACCACAGAGTATCTGTGCTACTTGTCTTTTCAAGTACGTTGCCTTGAGGTGAATGGTGTCAGGTGTAGTTCCAGGTTTACAGAGTGCATTTATGGAGCAATAAACAATAGTTGCATCCAATTCAAATAGAGTTTTAACTAAGATAATCAAAAAGATTACCATTTTACAATGTCCAGGACAACAGAATTTGACATTAATGCCAGTATAAGAGCACAGTACTATGTTGCTTTCCACTGATGAGATCCAAGCTCAGAAATCTAAAGCTCCAGCCAGTGCAAAGTCAATAAAATTGGACAGAGAAAAATTGTAGTATCATCCCATGAATGTCAGTTGGTGTTGAATTGAGGCATACAGACGATAGTCAATATTTGGTGTTTACAAAATGAATCCATGAAAGCAGCCTGCCTTTAGTTACTTGTCCAAAGATGTCCATGGTGGTGTATCAAAAGTTCTGTGCAGTCAAAGCATTCTTTCTTGCGTAGTTATCCATGCAGTTACATTGAATAGAATGTTGTCATCATTGTGAACATGCTGTGGTGTACCTGAATATTAGAGAAAAAAAATTCTTACAAATGCTGTATTTTTTAATGTATTAAATGAGTAAATAGTCAATTTAACTACAATAAGTGATGATTTAAGACATTATGTTTCAAATATAAACATTGCAAAATGCTAAATGTTTTTTTACATTATATCAATATAATAAAACTCATCATTACGTTAAATGATAAAAATCATCTTACCTCTTTCTCAATATTTTCAGGGTTGATGAGGATGAAGCTGCAAATATTGAATCATTTTGCTGGAAACTATTTTTACTGTACATAATTTCTTTAAGCAATTCATTAGGAATTTCATTAGAAGTAACAGTATAATAAAGTTTGCATATACATTCATGGTAAAAGGACATTGCATAAACATTTTGTACAACAAAAATATATGAAAGAAAAAAATGAATGAATGAATGAATGAATGAATGAATTAGTAAATTAATGAAAAGTACTGATAATATAATAAAAAAACAATCATTTATATGCACAAACACACACACACACACACACATATATAAAAAAATATGTATAAAAACTACTTATATTAACAGTTGAATATTAAAATTGCAATTTCAGTATGAAAACATTCAAGGCCTTAACACCCAGTGAATGTACAGTGCTACATACTGCCTTCACATGCTATCGGAAATGTCCTACCTTTTACGTTTGAACAGACAATAATGACCTGTTCATGTTTATGTATTTTTATGTGTAAAACAATATGAATTTTGTTGGTAGACAAGATGATTTTTGCTTATTTGTTGTTTACAAAATCTTACTGATTGATACTTTGCTATTGAAGACATTTACTCAATATTATATTGGTTTTAAATTTTCAACTAGGAAATGTATATTTCTTCTCATTAGTGGCATGCACAGGCCTACTTAGGGACCAGAACAAAATCAGGTATCTCACAGTAAAAACAGCATTTACATTATAGAGGCGCCTTGATACTACCAAAACAGTAATTCATCAAAAGAACTTAAAGAGGACAAAGATAGATGTCAGTCAAGTACCATTCAGGTGGCATCACATATGATTAAGAAACACACGTTACAATTATTAGTTAGGAAGACAGACTCAGGTAGAGCTAGTAGTGAAATTGGGTACTAAGTTTGAGGCCAATCCTTTTAAAGCAGCAGTTCTTAATCTTGTTCATCATAACCCCTGCTCTGCACAATAAAATTCACAATTTTGTAGTAGGATTTATGTTTGTCTGAAAATTCTGAAGACAGATTAAATGGGTAGAGCAATGAACACTTTATACGAAGCATGTCAGTTGAAACACCGTTTCATATATGCAGCTGTTTTGTAACATTTTTGTGATTTGAATCAGCTTTGATAAAGAACAAAGACATGCAAAATATGTACAGTGGGGGTCACAAACAGCTGGGATGTCATTTATAAACCCTATGTGCATATTCCTAAATCTAAGCCAGCATTTATATTTGTAGCAGCATATGTACACAGTTTTTCTTTTTTGAGTATATCAAGTTTTTGAAAATGTAAGCTGCAAATTTGACAAGTAATCATAAGATTAACTTTAGGAAGATTTCTGTACACATTTTATAAATGAGGCCCCAGAATTAAGAACCGCTGATTTAAAGGGAGTTTGGTGCACACCACTAATTCCGATAGCATGTGAAGGCAGTATGTTTTCCCACAGAGGCCGTCCACATTTAAAATTCACCTCTGTATCCCCCCTCCCCCCATCTTGTTGGACGATTTGATTATTCTAACCATTTCAGCACAACACAATCATGATAGCTGAAGTAAGTGGGCATAATATCAATCTTTATTTTATCCAAGTCAATGTCTTTCACGTATACATGATCAATTAGTGTATTATTTTCAGTTGTTGGTTTCTCAACAATTTGTGTGAAACCAGAATGTTGCATAAGATGATAAATACTTGAGTAATTGAAAAGGTTTTCATTGAAATCTCCTAGAAGTATTTTCCCACCTGGTAAGCAGTTCATTTCATTAACTAAGGTAGTCAACTTCTCTTGAAACAAGGCAATGTTATATGACGGCGGTCTATATACAACTGCCACAGTTGTGTCCAGATGTTCTATCCTGCACATCATACATTCAATGTTAATGCATGGTAAATCCATTAGAGCAACTTTGACTTTTTCTTTGTGATATATACCAACACCACCATGATTTTCCTCTTTTAGTTTAGCAAAAACATCCTCACTTGTGTCATATGCAGCACCACGTGTTTTTCCATGGAAATAGTACCCATCAAGATTCACTTCATTCTCCACATTGTTTGATTTCAACCATGTCTCTGTTACACATATCATATCTGCTTCAAAGTATCTGTTATCTTGGCGAATATCTAATATATGTGGGATTAGTCCTTCAACATTATGTAACATCATTGTGTATGTGAAAGTTTCTGTTGTTTCACATGGAAGAATAAAAGGAGGCATGTTTTGTAGTGCTTGTTCAATGTTATCTTTTGCAAAAATAACATTTTCTTTGAAATCTTCTATGATGAGTCCATCAAGAGAGGTCACTCGACTTAATGCTACATACGCTTGTCCTGCAGCAAATATCTTTTTCATTGAAACAACAGCTTTGTCCACTGTTAGGCCTTGTACTTTATGAACTGTGCAAGCCCAAGCTAGTCTGATAGGATACTGCCTTCTGACACCACCATCATTGGTTACTTTCTCTTCTTCAGGTTCAATTGGTGTTGCTTTCTCCAGTCCAGATTTTAAACACGGATGTTTGGCTCTTGCTTCTTTACCAACTTGGTCATTGTCAAATTCAATATATATTTTCGAGGGAAATGTTTCATTATCATTATAACAGAATTCTTTAATTGTGCCAAAAATACCATTCACAAGACCATCTGAAACATTAATATTTTTTATAAGCATTATTCGAGCATCAATAGCTAATTCAAGGGATTTTTCTAAACAGCTGTTATGAACTCTGAAATGATGCCCATCTTTTTCTTCCATTCGGCCAGTTTTAGCATTTCTTTCAAAGTCTTGTGCTTTTACAGTAATTGTGTCTGAGCATAATTTATGCAGCATATGTATGTTGTGTACATCAACTTCACTGTTTGTTGCATAAATGTGGATGTCTGTACTATCATCACCATCACCTGTTTCACATTTTTTAAGCATAGCAACATCAGCTTCACACATTGGTTCATCCTTTTTACGTAGTCTTAAACGACTTAGTAATTCAGCAAATTCTTTGTCCTTCTGCCTCATGATCTCTGTGAGTTCAACAAAACTAAAGTGAGTTTCCCAAAGATTCACGCTGTTCACTGGTTCAGTATAAAGTGGTTTTCCTTTGACAGGAGAAAGTTGATAAAAATCTCCGACTGCTATTACTGAGACTTTTCCAAATGCTGAATAATCTCCTGTTTGTTTGATTTGTCTCAGTCTGCCATGAATATATGCCAAAAGTTTATGATCAACCATTGAAATTTCATCAATTATTAATATTTGCAGTTTTCCAAATTTTGCTCTCAAGGAATTAATTTTTTCATCTCCAAGTGGCTGATATGGCAATGTAGCATTCGTTCCAATAGAGAAAGTTGAATGTATAGTTTTTGCACTAATGTTAAAGGCACTGACACCGGTCGGAGCTGTTAAGAGCACATGTGTCTCATCTGGATTTTCTGATAACTTTGATAGAATGCGAGAGGTTTCATAATACATAGCTTTAATCAACACTGACTTTCCAACTCCTCCAGGCCCAGATATGAACACATGAAATGGTTCTGGGTTTTCACCTTGTACTTTTGCTAGACACCACTGCCGCACTTTATAAAAGATTTGTGACTGTTTCTCATTCAAAGAACGCAGCAAACACATTGCATCTTTCTTTGTCATAGCACAAGGATTCTTTTCTAATGTGAATCCATGAACATTTGGTAATAGATCAGGAATGACATCATCACCTTCCTCTGTTTCTATTGGTTGTTCTTTTCTAGTATCAAGACATTCTAAACGCTCAAGTTCTGCTTCTGGACAGATTTGGGCCCATGCGTCTTCCATTGGTCCATGTTGTTCTAAGTCATCTTGAGCTTTTTGTATACTGTCTGCTTCTTTTTCAAATTTTGACCTGTTTGTGTCCACTATGATTTTCACTGACTCAAGTTCATCATTATACAATGTGACAAATCCAGTCTCATAAAACTCCTGATATGAAGTGAAATTTGGTGGTTTCAGTTGACTTTGCAAAATATGAGGCAAAAATAACTCCAAAATACTTTGATAATAATTTTCAGGATTTTTAGTTGGGGAAAAACGAGCATATCGTACGACTGCAAAATCTGTACGAGTTCTTTTTCTCACAAACCCCATGTCATTTTCCAGTTTTACTCTGTCTGAGCATGACTTTTCAGATTTGGACAGAACTCTGTATTCTGATGCAAAGGACGCTAAACACATTTCTGTAAACTCTTGAGTTTTTGGACGAGCTCTGTATCTGTCTGTGATGCTTTTCATCCATATTTCATCATTGTCAGTTTCTTCCTTTTCAGCCTTTTTATTTATGATATTTAAAGGTAAACTCATTTTTACTGTATTAAGACCAGTTGGAATGAAAACCACTTTCCTCGAACCTTCTTTTAATCTCATATTAGTCAAACGATAAACGCTCTCTTGGGCTGAAACCTCTCTATTGTGAAGGAAAACACTTCCAAGTTTTCTTAAAGCTTGTTTTGCATCCATATTGCCATCCTTGTGTGCTTCTTTCTGTGCATTTGCCAGCAGCAATCCCATTTCTCTCTCTGCTTTTGAAATGTAGGAAACTATATACACTATGCAAGAGTAAGCATCAACAACAAACTGTATGTCCATGTTTGCATTCCAGCATCGCAAAAGATCTTCATTATACTGATTTACCCACACATCACTTGGTTTCCTTTTCAGCACAACATTTGTTTTCTTTGTCATTTTGTTATAAGCGCATTCAAATATCTCTTGATTTATACCAATAGATGCAAACAAAGAGTCAACAGAGTCAAAGACAGCATCAGTGTTCAGCAAACATTCTCTTACTTTTTTCATTATAGATTCAGCTAATTCTTTTGATATCTCTTTAGAATAGTTTACTCTTTTGTCTTTACTTTCACATTGTCCATCATCTGTTGTATTTCCATTCTTATCTGTTTGTCTGTTTCTTGAAATGAAAGTATTTTGGCTAGGTGGACGTGGAAAGTTAAATCTACATGTAGTGCCTTTCTTTCTACACGTTTTTGCATGTCTTTTGCTGTGCTGTTGGACAGTGCTCACAATTTCATGCATTTCTGTTTCATCTTCAGGTGGCATTTCACAAGTGACATAACGATCAACAAATGCTGCAACTTCATCATCATCCTCTCTGTCCACTTGAGGTGCATTCTCAACCCAAAACAGACAGTGTGTGTGAGGTGATCCACGTTGTTGAAATTCAATTCGATAGAAATAATCTATTATTTTTCCAATGGGTTGAGCTGGTGACATAATGACATCTTTCAGAAAACAGTGGAATCGATGATCAAACATTCTGGCAGCAGTTACTGGGTTTCGTTTCAGCATCCCACATCTGTCAGACCAATCCAGTTCATCAATAGGAGTTTGACAACCCTCTTGTTTCACAATACACTGCAATAATTCTGGCCATCTCAAATCAGCTGAGGAAAATGAGCAAAACCATGTTGGGATCCCAAGTTGCCTTACCATTGCAAACAAATCCTTCTGAACAGCTTGCCAAAAAACAGGACTTCCTCTCACTGGCCTTAAAAACTTGTAACCCTCATCATAATTTAAAATCATTTGAAGTGAATCTTTGTTTGTCAGTATTTCTGAGGTAATTTTTCTTTTGTTGCTTGAATCATAGCCTTTCCTCAAAGCAATTGATACATTTGACATAATTTGATTGAGCTCAGACAAATATTGTCCATAAAAGATGAAATCGAGGTTTTGTGCAAAACGTCCATCTGCATTTAAAATTCTGTTGTTTAAATATCTAGACAGTGTTAATTTCTCAGGTCGTGAATCGTGAAATGTGCCTTTTCCTTTTGGGAACAAAACTGGAAAACATTTGGCTTCATTAGTTTCATCCATTAACATTCTCACTGGATTATTTCCTTCTGCTGGTGCAAGTGACATAATACCATCAAAGTGTTGATCTAAAACCTCTTGAGCAATGTCCACTGGCTGCAAACATGAATCCATAAACAAACCATGCTGCTGTCGATCATGAAGAGTTTCATCACTCATCTCATTATCATCATTGTCAATGTTTTGCTCTTCGTTAATACGCACATCCTCACAATTGTCCAAATCCATATCATTGTTTTCAGTTTTATCAGTCATTTCCTCTTCTATTTTACTCAGAGGATTAATCCAAGTCTTGTTAAACTCAACATCTGTATACCATTTGTTATTCTCCTTTAAATATGTCAATGCTGTTTTAATTTTATCACTATTCACAAATTTATACTCATAATGCCCTTTGTATGTCAGTTTTCTCTTAAGCTTTATTGGTATCATAAAATCATTTTCTGATCTTGGTAAAACATTCACTACTTCTGAAACATTAGATGGAATGCACACGACAGGGCCACAAATTCCATTCTGTCCTCCTCGTGGCAAAGCCAGCATCTTCATGAATGGAATATTCATTCCTATTAGATGTTCCTCAAGAGAGTTTAAAGAACTCAGTTCAGTGGGAATAGGATCCAAACTTAGATTATTTGCTACACTTTCAGCTGGCATTTTACCTTCATAGATTTTTGTATCACATGTGTGACAAATCCATAAAGACGCAGCAGGACTGTTCTTATAGACACAGTTTTCTCTACAGTCTTTATTACACTCATGCAGATATTTCAGTGTAATACATTTTTCTGCCATACATCCAGCATGGATTGATTTTTGAAGGTATTTATTTATATTGCACTTTTTTACCTGCATTTTAAAGCAGCAACGATGACATACTGAACAAACATATTCAGGACCTGTAGATATCTTTTGTTTAAACTGTTCAATTACATAGTCTATCTCTTTCATTTTTACCTGTGATTCATATTGTCTTGCAGCATTTCTCATTTTTATATTATTGACAAAAGCAATGTCAGTTTTATATTTTTGAACGTTGTAATTTATAACCATCTGTTTATGTGTTTTATTTGCATTATATTTTTGAATACTCATCTTTTTGACCGACTCTCTGTGTTCTGTGTCTTCATTATATTTTTGAATACTCATCTTTTTGACCGACTCTCTGTGTTCTGTGTCTTCATTATATTTTTGAATGCTCATCTTTTTGACCGACTCTCTGTGTTCTGTGTTTTCATTATATTTTTGAATGCTCATCTTTTTGACCGACTCTCTGTGTTCTGTGTCTTCATTATATTTTTGAATGCTCATCTTCTTGACTGCGTCTCTGTGTTCTGTGTCTTCATTATATTTTTGAATGCTCATCTTTTTGACCGACTCTCTGTGTTCTGTGTCTTCATCATATTTTTGAATGCTCATCTTTTTGACCGACTCTCTGTGTTCTGTGTTTTCATTATATTTTTGAATGCTCATCTTTTTGACCGACTCTCTGTGTTCTGTGTCTTCATTATATTTTTGAATGCTCATCTTTTTGACCGACTCTCTGTGTTCTGTGTCTTCATTATATTTTTGAATACTCATCTTTTTGACCGACTCTCTGTGTTCTGTGTTTTCATTATATTTTTGAATGCTCATCTTTTTAACAGTCTCCCTGTGTGCTATATTTTCATCATACTTTTGAATACTCAACTGTTTGACAGTGTCTTTATGTGCTTTGTCAGTATGGTACTTTTGGATACTGTATTGTTTTACAGCCTCACAATGTAAATCATTCAATCTGTATTTATCTGTGCTGTATTTGCGTATTTTTTCTTGATGCCATTTGTTTACCTTGTACTTTGTAGTACTGCATTTAATTTTTGTCTCTTTATAAGTTTCATTCTCATCATATCTTTGCTTAGTTTCAATTTTTTTCTTTTCTTTAAAATCATGATCACGACTATATTGCAGTCTCTGCTTATAAAGCTTACGAGGGTCTGAGCTAGCTTTTAAATGTATATTATAGGTTGAACCTTGAGAAGATGCTTTACAAAAGCAAGCACATGTGTTGTTGTTGGTTTTTACACATACAACCACTTCATAATGACAGCTATTCACATGCTTCAAATAAATTCCCTTGTCTTGATAATTCTGTCTATTAGATGAGACGTTTGAAGATTTATATTTAAGCCATTTCTCTCGAGTATATGTAAAAATGTCTACACCAATTAAATCGCTGGCTGCTTGTATTTCCATCTCTGTCGCCCAAGTTCCAACATATTTCATTCTTGATGTGGCAATGTACTCTGGTACAGAGCTGTATCCTTGTCTGAGATTCTGTACATATTTATCTTCATTCTCCAGTATGTGAGTAACTACAGCCCGTCTCACTTTTCTGTGTTCTTCTTCACTTCCACTTACAGCAAAAGCTACTGCTCTAAAAAAGCAATTACCATCGGCCAAAATACTTTTTGTTTCACAAGGTTCAGCCATTTCAATAATCTCATGTGGATTATTGTCTTCTTTTATGGTATTTACAATGTTCAGCTTTAAGCAAACACTCTTTTGTTGCTGTAATGTCAATGGACTAAACTTTAAAGAAACATTGACAGTTTCTGAAACAAATTCAACATCACCTGAATTTTCTTTTGTTGGGTATAAAGAAGGCGTTTCTGTTTTCTGTTCTACACACGTTTCATTCCCAGATATCTTATCTGTGTTTGTGACATAAGTCAAAGATTGACTGCAGCCAACATCAGCTTCCATTTCTGACACAGCTTTGCAGTGTAAATCATTTGATTTGTATTTGTTCACACTTTTCTTCACTTTTCCTTTATGCTGTTCATTTTTCTTGTATTTTTTATTGATGGATTTCATAATTGAAATGTAAGTTTCATCCTCATGTAATCTTTTCTTTGCCTTCATTTGTTTTTCTTCTTTGAACTCTGTACTATTGCTGCAGTCAAGTTTCTCACTAGAATCCTCACGTGACTTTAAAGACACATTTGATGCTAGATCAGACAGTGAATGTTGAGATGGTGATTTACAAAATAATACACAGTTACCATCCTTGCTCTTTCCACATACAACAACTTCATAATGGCAGCTGTTTACATATTTCAAATATATGCCACTGTCTTGACAACCATGTGCATTAAAGGAAGCATTTAAAGATGAAAATCTAAACCATTTCTCTCGACTGTATGTAAATATGTCTGTGCCAATGAAATCACTGGCTGCTTGTATTTCCATTTCTGTTGCCCGATTTCCAACGAATTTCATTCTTGTTTTGGCAATGTAGTCTGGTACAGAGCTGTATCCTTGTCTGAGATACTGTAGGTACTTTTCTTCATTCTGCAGAATGTGTGTAACGACAGCCCGTCTCACTTTTCGGTGTTCTCGTTCTGATCCACTTACAGCAAAGGCTAATGCTCTAAAAAAAGAGTTTCCATCCGCAACAGTCTTGTTCGTTTCACAAGGCTCAACCACTTCAACAGTCTCAGGTGGATTGTACTCAGATGGTTTTACAATGTTTGCAATGTTTAACTTTAAGCAAACACCCTTTTGTTGCTCAAATGTTAATGGACTAAACCTTAAAGAAACACTAGCAGTTTGTGAAAGGAATGTAACATCACCTGCATTTTCATTAGTTGGGTATGTCGTTTTCATTCTCTGTTGTGCACAAGTTTCTTTCACAGATGTTTTGTCCATGAAATCATTCAGAAATTGACTGCACCCAACATCAACTTCCACGTCCGACTTCTCACCTTCACTCTCATTTTCTGCTGGACCAGCGTTCTCAATCACTTGCCAGAATGGCTGTTTTAATCCAGTCATAACCGCGTTGACCCCAGTTACCTCAAACTCCTGGTAACGTGCATTTATAGATGCGGCAAGTTTCCGGAAATGAACAATCAGCGAGTGCAAGTCACGATGGTAAACCACTACACTCTTACCGTCAGCTACACATCTGCCATCACCTCGTCTTGAATGTGGATCAATCACTGCATACCAGGAACCTTCTCTGACAGCTGCACATATGGTTAGCTTAATATTCACTAAAACAGTATCAAACCTCTGGAATGCTCGATTTACTGCTTCATCAAAAGACATCGCATACCCCTGTAGTTCTCCATCATATTTATTGACACCAAACAAGCCAGTCAATGCTTCACCATAGTTTATTGAAAACCGACTATCTTTAAGTGTGTGTGTGTCTGGTAGCTCATGAATAGCTATGAAGCCGGATTCAGGATCGTTGATTTTCCCTGCGTCTCTCATGGCACTGTACAGGTCATCTCCATGGATCAGAACAGCATTCAGGTCACTTCTCGTCCACTGCAACACACTTTTCATCTTACTCATCAAAATTGCAGTTAAACAGTTTGCACCACATTGACTTCCCCTATTCCGGCCAAAACGGTAATCTCCTTGATGGAAAGAGCCACTGATGTACGATTTCTGTGGACACAAATCAGAAACAGCTTTCATGGTCATGTTAACAGTACTTTTATGATCCGTGTTTTTAGCATCATTGTTTAGACCACTTGTTAGACCGCTTGCTAGACCACTTGTTAGACCACTTGTTAGACCACTTGTTTGACCACTTGTTTGACCACTTGTTTGACCACTTGTTTGACCACTTGTTAGACCACTTGTTTGACCACTTGTTAGACCACTTGTTTGACCACTTGTTAGACCACTTGTTTGACCACTTGTTAGACCACTTGTTTGACCACTTGTTTGACCACTTGTTTGACCACTTGTTTGACCACTTGTTAGACCACTTGTTTGACCACTTGTTTGACCACTTGTTTGACCACTTGTTAGCCCAAGGTTATGACCACGGTTATGACCACTGTTATGACCCAGTTTTATATCCCCGTTGTGATGTACACAACGTTCTGTTACTTCTGCCAATTTTTTAAGAGGTGGCAGAGCCTCTTCAGGATCAGCAGCCATCCGGTCTGCCATCCTCTTCTTTGCGGCCTGGGAGCGCCGGGCTTGCTTTGTGCGAGGCATCTGTACACACAAAAACATAAAAACAAATTAAATTACACATTATTGCATCACAATTCACAAACAGTACAATAAAGAATAAAAAATATAAAAATAAAATGCATTAAAATATAAATTAGTGTTTGTTCACATTAAAACAAGGTCTTCTATTAATTATGATAATTTTGCTATGTTTAATTTAAAATTTATCAGCTTATAATACCAACACAGAACTAAATTAATTTTACACATATGTAACAAAGATAATATCATTAATCTACATAGTAAATGTGCTAGTAAATAAACTTTGTGTTTTAGAGAACATAATGTGAGTGCACTAATACCATAATCAGCAATGCTCTGAATCCCCAGAAATAACCGTATATCTGAAACACTTCTAAAAGCAACCAGATTGCATGACCCTGTTTTACCAGTAGATTTCAGTATAACCAAGTTTTTTCATTTTATTTACATCTTTATAACAGTTAAGACCTTTATCCTCTTATTAGATTTTAAATACATTTCCCCAATTTTCTTTTATTGACAAAACACACATCCTGCCCGGAAAAATATATAGAGTGAATATATCTATGATATACATTATATGAGTTATAAAGCAAAAGTTTATATCTCTAAATTAAAAATGAAGATAACAATAAAGAAAAAAATGTTGTTAACAGATAAGACAAATGTTCTCCAAAGACAAACATTAGTTTTCCTAATTTACATTTTCATTCAATTGCATGCTATTGTTCTTTTATAGTTGCTACTCTCTTAAAAACAAATGTAATTACATGGTGACTTTTAAACCTAAATTTAATGTCCAACAACAGATATTTCAGCAAAATTTATATTTTTGCTCTGAATTTTAACTCTTTGTCTGTAATAGACTTGGTCGGTGTGTCGTGTTATAGCTGGGTGGAGTTGACGTGGGGGAAAACAATCGTTTCCCCCTGACTGGAAAAGCGTTGTGTTAACCCAGTATAGCCTACGTAGAATCAGTTCTGAAACATGGAAAAACTGAACCTTACTGTCCGGACAGTATCTGTGACAGGACAAATGAAACAACAGGATTGCCAGATATGTCATTTTCTCGTTAAAATATATGGTGCTCCTCCAAACATCACATGACAACAGCCTACTTCATTCAAAGACTGGGTGATGTATGAAGTGGTTTATTCAGTGTTCAGAGTATGTATTCATCAAATAAAATTACCATATAACAGTATTGTGCAATGAAATAGATATACATTGCACATGGCATATATAAAAAAAAAAGTACGTTTGTTTATGCTAGAATATAAACGTGTCAATAAATGGCTCCGCACGATCCTAGCTTAGGAATAGGGTCTTATCTAGTGAACTTAAATCATTTACAAAAAAAAAAATTGATATACTATATATAAATCACATTATCAGGAAATTTTCATTTTGAGGTGAACTAATCCTTTAACATTGTTAATGCATTAGTTAACCTAGAAATCATTTTTCTTCATGTTTTGATCAGCTTAGATCATGCAAGTTTACAGCAGAAGCTCACTCTGTTTCCTCTGTTATTTTCTCCACAGAAATGCGTTATTTAGAGCTGTAATTTGACAACTGACTGAAGCTCTCCGTGCATTCACAACTTTATCCAAATGTATCCTTATACTATACACTATTGACTGTTATCACTAAATTTTATAAAAAAAGTAACATCTTACCTCAAAATCAAGTTTCTCAGTATTCTGCAAAAAAATAACAACAACAACAATTTGATTAAAACAAAAGCATTACATTTTACAAAAATATTATATATTTTATATATTGTACGCTCAGAATGCACAACTGGCTTCATAGTATCCACATGACTCTATGGCACATCATTTTACATCATACCAATTTACAAATTTAAGCGATTTTAAACTATAATGTACTCGCAAGTTCTCAGAGACAGTCTTCAGTCAATGACCACTCAACCAAAGAGAACACAGTGTATTTCACACATTTTTTTTCTCTGTAGTCTCGAACTGACTACTAGATTTTTTATATCGACTACTAGATTTTTTATTTTTTCACAATACAAGCAAATTACAAAAAAATACAACAAAAATTACCTTACTTTCAGTATCAGTTAATATAACAATAGAAAGAAAGTCTTAATAGAATTGTAATCTGTGCATGCATGAATTAAATATACATTGATATTTATTTCAACTACTTAAGTGCCAAGAGCAGCAACTTTTTTACTTTATCTCAAGGACAAAAACTACAGAAAGAGTATTAAGGAACTGACACTTTTAAAACCTCATGCACAGATCTAATTCGGAATCATGAGCTGATTATGATCATTACGAGCACTAACATTTTAACACCAAGCATATACCGCAGTGTATATTATACCATGGTTTAAATTTTAACGATTGCCAATTTTATGTGCTTACCAATAAATTCTGCCTGTGGTTTAAAAATACCATAGTAAAACAACTAACCTAACAAAATATACATTCAAACATTAATAAAGATAACTAAACACTCAATAATTAAAAGAGAACAAATAAAAAATTACCAATTGCAAATATAGATAAAACTGAACAAATATATGATTGAAATAAACAGTGTTTTAAGATTTTCAGGTATTCAGGTACAAAAAGCTGTAATTCAAGTGTAAAATAACAGTACAGTTTTTATAAATAAGGTACAAAAACAGTTACAAAAGTTATTTAGTCAAGAACGAGTGAATTTTCTCTTTGTCCTTTGAATACTGTTATTATAGAGACAGCCGCTCCTGTCACTTTAAGACTTGGCCAATACGCCTGTAGCACTGAAGACACCGCGCGAGCCGTCTCGCGCTCACGTACTTCACATGTAGATAGACTACATCATAGAAAACAGCTCTAGTTTGAGTTTAATATCAATTTTACAAATCAAATTTTCTGTGACTGCGCTTCAATGTGCATAGAAAACAGCGCACGAGTTGAAATATTTAAAATATATTTTTCTGTCAGCGAGCTGTGGATGTGTACACAGCAGACAGCACAAAAAAACGCTTTCGGCAGCACAAAAAAGTCGTCTTGCACTTTTATTGTATAAACTCATATTGAAATGCTCACAAAGGAAACGATAAGAGGAATCGAAATTTGAACTAATAAAAATTAACTAATTTAACTTAACTTTTAAACTAATAAGAACAACCACAACACCAAACATGTTTCAACAATAACTTATTTCTTGTTCTAATCAAAATGCTGGCCAGATGAATAAGAATAATTTATCACTATAACAAAACGCTGTCTTTATACAATTAATCACAAAATACAACCACAAAATATTCAAAAAGACAAAAAGACAACTTAAACTGGCCTAAAAACGTTAAATTTGATACAGATTATTAAGATTACACAAAGAACAACCACACCGCATGTCTTACCTTACCAGAAAGTAGAGAAAATGGCTTCCTTTCCGGTAAAAAACGGAACAATACAGCACGCGCCCTCTAGTGGATGGCAAAAAAGTCAAAATGCTCAAGTTTTCTGGGATGTGCAGTTTTAAGGGGCAAGAAAATGCCATTAGCGTAGATTAAAACCCATTACACCTATGAAATGTCGTCATAATGAGTGTACATACACACATATATATATATATATATATATATATATATATATATATATATATATATATATATAAATGTATATATATATATATATATATATATATATATATATATATATATATATATATATATTATATATATATATATATATATATATATATTATATATATATATATATATATATATATATATATATATATATATATATATATATATATATATATTGGATGGGTTTATTGTCTCTTAAAGTGACCACGCCTAATTTAGCTATATAGCTGCTGTAATGTTAATCCAAGAAAATGAAAGAAAGAAAAATCACACACTGCTCTTGATTGAATTACGTTGTAGTTTTAACAAGAATTAATGCACCGTCAAACCAGCAATTATTCAGACACCAAATATATATTTTTATATATTTTTTTTTACTAGTAGGTGCAGAACACTATAATACATTTATGCAGGTGAGTATAACAAAATAAAGTGAACTGTGACATATTATACCCAAAAATTCCTCATACAGTTATTGAATTATTATAATAATTAGATTGTAAAATAGATTGTATTATTATAATAATAATATTGATAATGATAATAATAATAAAATTGGGACCAAAAATTATTCAGCACAATATAAAAAAAAAAAATCTATAACTACTAGTTCTTCTGAATGACAATCCTACCTGCCCATTCTGGTGTGTTGGGCTCATGACTGGAGCTTGGGAACGTTACTGGTCCTTGCTATTCACTGTTAGCAGCAAACTGCAAAAATAATAATAAAAAAACAGCAAAAATAATAATAAAAAAATAATATTTTAACCCAGTGCCATGACAACAACGGCCCTCGCTGCCAATAAAACATATAGGCCCACCCCAAACTTCAGAATGCTTAATATCTTTGATGGCTAAACAAATAGCCCTACATCAAATGTATAGTAGGCTACCTTTTTTGAATTTACATTGGAAAAAATTTAAATAAAATTAGTAAAAATAATTTATTCTTAAATAGTCTACATAACCTGTGAAACAATTTAATGTTTATTTAAACTTCAATTGTAAAATGATGCAAAACAAATTCAAACTAACGTAGTCTTAATGTGATAGGCTACATTTTGTGTACAAAAACTACTAACTGGTTTTCAACCAATCACAAACAAGCAGTTGAATACGCCCATCTCAATTTAAAAAATACAAATATAAAACCCGCTATTTTCAAATATAGCTACAGCTGCACTCAAGAAATGCACGGAAGTAAGCAGAAGTAAAATAAAACTTCTTCAGAAATTTCAAGAAAAATGGAAAAGAAGACAGACGTCAGCGAGAATGACCCAATAGTGGGGTACTTTCATGCAGTCTCTCCGATAAAAACATTTAAAAAAATACACGTTATTTCAATGCTAAAGTCCAAAAAGCAAGACAGAAATACCACCAAGGCGTATTTTTTCACTCCAGAAAAATACATCAGCATTGTTACAGATCAAAAGAACAAAACTCCCATCAAACTGAACAATGCAAGAAAAACAATTGGTGAGTACAACTTACAGTTATGTTTAAAAACACAGTGTTCTTTGAGTAAATGCAATTTATAACCACTAGATGGCAGCGGAAGACCACTAATGGGCTCATTCAGCTAAGTTAAACAGTACTGTTCAAAGGTTTCATGAATTCATGCCAAAATATTAATAAATTAACTGTTATATCATTTTAAATCTCATCGAGTCAATGTTTTCCATTTTGTTCATACAGTTATATCAGTTTTTAACATTTTTCAACATTATGATTATAGTTTAACCTGAAAATGACATCTAAACTCTTACAAACAGAAGACTTGCAATAAGTTTATTGTCACCTATCACTTATGTCAAATACCTATATCTGCAACAAAATGTGTGTGCATGTATATGTGTCTCTTTGTGTGTGTGTGTCTGTGCATATACTTATAGAGTATTAATATATTAGTCTAATCATTTACTTTCAGTGTGTGTGTGTGTGTGTGTCTGTTACCCTGTTCTCCATTTTGGATGTGTTTAACTGTCATCCGTACATCCAGGTTGGCCGAAACCACCTCAGAGGCCTTAATGTGCTTGAACCCCGGTAAACGCTGCTTGCAGCTTTAATTAGGGGTTCAAGCACGCAGTGCTGAAACCCTATTGTTTTTGTTAGGATTTTTATTATTAGGGGTTCAAGCACGCAGTGCTGAAACCCTATTGTATTTGTTAGGATTTTTATTATTATTATTATTATTATTATTATTATTATTATTATTATTATTCTTCCGCCGTAAAACTGAACGTGCAGCCCAAACCGTAAGGCGTAGAGAGCTGAAATTTGGACAGATCGTAGAGCTCAATTTGGGGAGAACTTATCAAAGTCTCAGCCCAATCGGCCTAACGGGGGCGCTACAGCGCAAAAAACAAAAATTTTGGACATTTTTGGCCGTAAATCGTATACCGTTAGCCGTAGACTCAAAAACATGGCATTGTTGCAATCCTTGGGTTAGCCCGAACAAAAGTGCACGGCGCCTTTTTGGGGTCTACGACGCACCGTTTTCTCGCAAAATCGAGCTATATCCGAAACCTACTTTTGCGAACTAGTCCTAGGATTTTCAACCAATCAGAACCAAACCACTTCATAAATATTCCCTGGACACTCAATATCAATAATTATTAAAAAAAAGTTGAAATTTCAATTCTTACGCGAAACAGTACGCCAAAATGCGTCTATGCTAACGTTAGCCAAATACTATTTTGACTATAACTCTTGAACGGAATGAGATATCTTCACCAAACTCGGTACACATATGTATGAGCTCACTCTTTGGTCAAATCAAAAAAATTGCGCATCTCTGCCACTTGGGGGCGCCATAAGATAGAAAAAACACATAAATTGCTATAACTAGGCAACCGTTGGCTCGATCAAATTGAAAATCGGTATGCAGTGTCTTGGTCTGAAGGGGCACAAGTACTTATGAGGACATTTGCATATCTCAAAAAACATGGCCGTCATTGGCCAAACAAATTTAAGCACCTATTTGAAAGGGTTAACGGATGTTGATCGGAACGAAACTCGCTGGGTACGTTCGACTCATGAACCTTAAGGTCTGTAAGAATTTTGAAAGAAATCGGCCACTAGTTGGCGCTAACGAGTTTTATGGCTCTGTAATCACGTGGTGTTTCACATATCAACACAATATGCATATCATTTGATAGATCTCCTCGTAATGCACAACTTTGCCTCAAGAACCATTGCTGTCAATCAAATCGTTCAATTGTTATTGACAAATATGTTAAAAACCTACTTTTGCGAACTAGTCCTAGGTTTTTTGCCCGATCGGAACCAAACCACTGCAGTAATATTCTGTGGACTCTCTAGATCAATAATTATTAAAAAAATGTTGAATTTTGTCCTTTGGTTAGCTGTAAAGGGATAATTTAGAAAAAGGGGTGTGGCCAAACATACTACAAAGCCTATAAAACCTAAACGAAAACTCAAAACTTTATGAAACTCGGTGAGAACATGTAACAGGTGACTCTTAACAAGCATGCAAAGTTTCATGGAGATCGAAGCATAGGTGGCGCTATAACAGTACAACAGATCTCAAAACACAAGATTTAGATGGTAAATGGCCTCAAATTGTTTGAAAATGCTCATATATTCACTCAAAAACACTAGATATTCATATCATATGATAGATCTCCTCATTCTGAACAACTTTGCCTCTGGGACCAATGTTGTCAATAAAGCTGTTAATTAAATATTCAAGATTATTTTAAAAAGTTACTTTGGCATACTAGTGAAAGGGTTTAAGATGAAAATCAATAAAACCACTGAAGTACAATTCTGTAGACTCTGAAGGTCAATAATTATCAAAAACATGTTGAACAATTGCATTTGGACAAATATAAACCAGTAATTTTATAATATGTTCTTTTCATAGTGTACACAAAGGCCTATTAATACAAACAGAAAGCCCACAAATTATCAAAACTGTGTAAAACAATGCATAATTTCATTCTAAACAAGCATGCAAAATTTAAGAGAGATTGGGCAAAAAAAAAAAAAAAAACACTATAACAGTTATGTTTAAAAACAGTGTTGCTTGAGTAAATGCAATTTATAACCTCTAGATGGCAGTGGAAGACCACTAATGGGCTCATTCAGTTAAGTTGAACAGTACTGTTGAAAGGATTCATGAATTCATCCCAAAACATTAAAAATGTAACTGTTATAACATTTTAAATCTCATTGAGTCAATGTTTTCCATTTTGTTCTTACAGATATATCAGTTTTTACTATTTTGCCACATTGTGATTACAGTTTAACCTGAAAATGACATCTAAACTCTTAAAAAGAGAAGACTTGCAATAAGTTTATTGTCACCTATCACTTATTTCAAATACCTATATCTGCAACAAAATGTTTGTGCATGTATATGTGTGTCTTTCTGTGTGTGTGTGTGTGTCTGTGTGTGTGCATATGCTTATAGAGTATACATATATTAGTCTAATCATTTACTTACAGTGTGTGTGTCTGTCTGTTAGCCTGTTCTCCATTTTGGATGTGTTTAAATGTCATCCATGCATCCAGGTTGGCTCAGACCACCTCAGAGGCCTTAATGTGCTTGAACCCCGGTAAATGCTGCTTGCAGCTTTAATTATTATTATTATTATTATTCTCCACTCAAACTGTTCGTGCAGCCCAAACCGTAAGGCCTAGAAAGCTGATATTTGGTCAGAATGTAGTAGTCCGGCCTTCTTGTCAGATACCGAGTCTCGACCCAATCGGCCTAACGGGGGCGCTACAGCGCAAAAAACTAAAATTTTGGACATTTTTGGCCGTAAATCGTAAACCATTAGCCGTAGACTCAAAAACATGGCATTGTTGCAATCCTTGGGTTAGCCCGAACAAAAGTGCACGGCGCCTTTTTGGGGTCTACGACGCACCGTTTTCTCGCAAAATCGAGCTATATCCGAAACCTACTTTTGCGAACTAGTCCTAGGATTTTCAACCAATCAGAACCAAACCAATTCATAAATATTCCCTGGACACTCAATATCAATAATTATCAAAAAAAAGTTGAAATTTCAATTCTTACGCGAAACAGTACACCAAAAAGCGTCTATGCTAACGTTAGCCAAATGCTATTTTGACTATAACTCTTGAACGGAATGAGATATCTTCACCAAACTCGGTACACATATGTATGAGCTCAATCTTTGGTCAAATCAAAAAAATTGCACATCTCTGCCACTTGGGGGCGCTATAAGATAGAAAAAACACATAAATTGCTATAACTAGGCAACCGTTGGCTCGATCGACTTGAAAATCGGTATGCAGTGTCTTGGTCTGAAGGGGCACAAGTACCCATGAGGACATTTGCATATCTCAAAAAACATGGCCGCCATTGGCCAAACAAATTTAAGCACTTATTTGAAAGGGTTAACGGATGTTGATCGGAACAAAACTCGCTGGGTACGTTCGACTCATGAACCTTAAGGTCTGTAAGAATTTTGAAAGAAATCGGCCACTAGTTGGCGCTAACGAGTTTTATGGCTCTGTAATCACGTGGTGTTTCACATATCAACACAATATGCATATCATTTGATAGATCTCCTCGTGATGCACAACTTTGCCTCAAGAACCATTGCTGTCAATCAAATCGTTCAATTGTTATTCACAAATATGTTAAAAACCTACTTTTGCGAACTAGTCCTAGGTTTTTTGCCCGATCGGAACCAAACCACTGCAGTAATATTCTGTGGACTCTCTAGATCAATAATTATTAAAAAAATGTTGAATTTTGTCCTTTGGCTAGCTGTAACGGGGTAATTTAGAAAAAGGGGTGTGGCCAAACATACCCCAAAGCCTATAAAACCTAAACGAAAACTCAAAACTTTATGAAACTCACTGAAATCATGTAACAGGTGACTCTTAACAAGCATGCAAAGTTTCATGGAGATCAGACCATAGGTGGCGCTATAACAGTAGAAAAGGTCTCAAAACACAAGATTTATATGGTAAATGGCCTCAAATTGTTTGAAAATGTTCATATATTCACTCAAAAACACTAAATCTTCATATCATATGATAAATCTCCTCATTCTGAACAACTTTGCCTCTGGGACCAATGTTGTCAATAAAGCTGTTAATTAAATATTCAAGATTATTTAAAAAAGTTACTTTGGCATACTTGTGATACGGTTTAAGATGAAAATCAATAAAACCACTGAAGTACAATTCTCTAGACTCTGAAGGTCAATAATTATCAAAAACATGTTGAACAATTGCATTTGGGCAACTATAAACCAGTCATTTCATAATATGTTCTTTTCATAGTGCACACAAAGGCCTATTAATACAATCAGAAAGCCCACAAATAATCCAAACTGTGTAAAATAATGCATAATTTCATTCTAAACAAGCATGCAAAATTTAAGAGAGATTGGGCAAAAAAAAAAAAATAACACTATAACAGTTATGTTTAAAAACACAGTGTTCTTGGAGTAAATGCAATTTATAACCACTAGATGGCAGCGGAAGACCACTAATGGGCTCATTCAGTAAACTTGAACAGTACTGTTGAAAGGATTTATGAATTCATGCCAAAACATTAAAAATGAACTGTTATAACATTTTAAATCTCATTGAGTCAATGTTTTCCATTTTGTTCATACAGATATATCAGTTTTTAAAATTTTGCCACATTATGATTACAGTTTAACCTCAAAATGACATCTAAACTCTTAAAAAGAGAAGACTTGCAATAAGTTTATTATCACCTATCACTTATTTCAAATACCTATATCTGCAACAAAATGTTTGTGCATGTATATGTGTGTCTTTGTGTGTGTGTGTGTGTGTGCATATGCTTATAAAGTATACATATATTAGTCTAATCATTTACTTTCAGTGTGTGTGTCTGTCTGTTAACCTGTTCTCCATTTTGGATGTGTTTAAATGTCATCCATGCATCCAGGTTGGCTCAGACCACCTCAGAGGCCTTAATGTGCTTGAACCCCGGTAAATGCTGCTTGCAGCTTTAATTAGGGGTTCAAGCACGCAGTGCTGAAACCCTATTGTAATTGTTAGGATTTTTATTAGGGGTTCAAGCACGCAGTGCTGAAACCCTATTGTAATTGTTAGGATTTTTATTATTATTATTATTATTATTCTTCCGCCCTAGAACTGAACGTGCAGCCCAAACCGTAAGGCCTAGAGAGCTGAAATTTGGATAGATCGTAGAGCTCATTTTGGGGAGAACTTATCAAAGTCTCAGCCCAATCGGCCATACGGGGGCGCTACAGCGCAAAAAACAAAAATTTTGGACATTTTTGGCCGTGAATCGTAAACCGTTAGCCATAAACTCAAAAACATGGCATCGTAGCAATCCTTGGGTTAGCCCGAACAAAAGTGCACGGCGCCTTTTTGGGGTCTACGACGCACCGTTTTCTCGCAAAATCGAGCTATATCCGAAACCTACTTTTGCGAACTAGTCCTAGGATTTTCAACCAATCAGAACCAAACCACTTCAGAAATATTCCCTGGACACTCAATATCAATAATTATCAAAAAAAAGTTGAAATTTCAATTTTTACGCGAAACAGTACGCCAAAAAGCGTCTATAGTAACGTTGGCCAAATGCTATTTTAACTATAACTCTTGAACGGAATGCGATAACTTCACCAAACTTGGTACACATATGTATGAGCTCAATTTTGGGTAAAATAAAAAAAAAATGCGCATCTCTGCCACTTGGGGGCGCAATAAGATAGAAAAAACACATAAATGGCTATAACTAGGCAACCGTTGGCTCGATCGACTTGAAAATTGGTATGCAGTGTCTTGGTCTGAAGGGGCACAAGTACCTATGAGGACATTTGCATATCTCAAAAAACATGGCCACCATTGGCCAAACAATTTTAAGCACCTATTTGAAAGGGTTAACGGATGTTGATCGGAACGAAACTCGCTGGGTACGTTCAACTCATGAACCTTAAGGTCTGTAAGAATTTTGAAAGAAATCGGCCACTAGTTGGCGCTAACGAGTTTTATGGTTCTGTAATCACGTGGTGTTTCACATATCAACACAATATGCATATCATTTGATAGATCTCCTCGTATTGCACAACTTTGCCTCAAGAACCATTGCTGTCAATCAAATCGTTCAATTGTTATTCACAAATATGTTAAAAACATACTTTTGCGAACTAGTCCTAGATTTTTTGCCCGATCGGAACCAAACCACTGCAGTAATATTCTGTGGACTCTCTAGATCAATAATTATCAAAAAAATGTTGAATTTTGTCCTTTGGTTAGCTGTAAAGGGGTAATTTAGAAAAAGGGGTGTGGCCAAACATACCCCAAAGCCTATAAAACCTAAACGAAAACTCAAAACTTTATGAAACTAGGTGAAATCATGTAACAGGTGACTCTCAACAAGGCTGCAAAGTTTCATGGAGATCGATCCATAGGTGGCGCTATAACAGTAGAAAAGGTCTCATAACACAAGATTTAGATGGTAAATGGCCTCAAATTGTTTGAAAATGCACATATATTCACTCAAAAACACTAAATCTTCATATCATATGATAGATCTCCTCATTCTGAAAAACTTTGCCTCTGGGACCAATTTTGTCAATAAATCTGTTAATTAAATATTCAAGATTATTTGAAAAAGTTACTTTGGCAAAGTATTCCAAGGCTTTAAGCTGAAAATCAATAAAACCACTGAAGTACAATTCTCTAGACTCAGAAGGTCAATAATTATCAAAAACATGTTGAACAATTTCATTTGGACAACTATAAACCAGTAATTTTATAATATGTTATTTGCATAGTGTACACAAAGGCCTATTAATTACAAACAGAAAGCCCACAAATTATCAAATCTGTGTAAAATAATGCATAATTTCATTCTAAACGAGCATGCCATATTTAAGAGATATTGGGCAAAAAACACTAAGAGTTAAAAGGATTAACACATTGATGTATGAGAAATTGCCATTTATAACCACTAGATGGCAGCGGAAAACCACTAATGGGCTCATTCAGCTAACTTAAACTGTACAGTTGAAAGGATGTAATGCCTAAACAATACAAAAAACACTCTTACAACATTTCAAATCTCATTGAGTTAAAGTTTTCCATTTTGTTCATTCAGACATATCAGTTTTTAAAATTTTGCCACATTATGATTACAGTGAAACCTGAAAATGACATCTAAAATCTTAAAAACGAGTTTAATCATTTAATTTCAGTGTGTGTGTCTGTCTGTTAGCCTATTCTCCATTTTGGATGTGTTTAACGGCCATCCATATATGTCCAGGTTGGCTCTGACCACCTAAGATCCCTTAAGTGCTTGAACCCCGTAAATGCTGCTTGCAGCTTTAATTAGGGGTTCAAGCACGCAGTGCTGAAACCCTCTTGTAATTGTTAGGATTTTTATTATTATTATTATTCTTCTGCCCTAGAACTGAACGTGCAGCCCAAACCGTAAAGCCTAGAGAGCTGAAATTTGGACAGATCGTAGAGCTCATTTTGGGGAGAACTTATCAAAGTCTCAGCCCAATCGGCCATACGGGGGCGCTACAGCGCAAAAAACAAAAATTTTGGACATTTTTGGCCGCAGATCGTAAACCGTTAGCCGTAGACTCAAAAACAAGGCATCGTTGCAATCCTTGGGTTAGTCCGAACAAAAGTGCACAGCTGCATTTTTTGCTCTACGACGCACCGTTTTCTCGCAAAATCGAGCTATGTCCGAAACCTACTTTTGCGAACTAGTCCTAGGATTTTCAACCAATCGGAACCAAACCACTTCAGAAATATTCCCTGGACACTCAATATCAATAATTATCAAAAAAAAAGTTGAAATTTCGATTCTTACGCGAAACAGTACGCCAAGAAGCGTCTATGCTAACGTTAGCCAAATGCTATTTTGACTATAACTCTTGAACGGAATGAGATATCTTCACCAAACTTGGTACACATATGTATGACCTCAATCTTTGGTCAAACAAAAAAAAATTGCGCATCTCTGCCACTTGGGGGCGCAATAAGATTTAAAAAACACATAAATGGCTATAACTAGGCAACCGTTGGCTCAATCAACTTGAAAATCGGTATGCAGTGTCTTGGTCTGAAGGGGCACAAGTACTTATGAGGACATTTGCATATCTCAAAAAACATGGCCGCCATTGGCCAAACAATTTTAAGCACCTATTTGAAAGGGTTAACGGATGTTGATCGGAACGAAACTCGCTGGGTACGTTTGACTCATGAACCTTAAGGTCTGTAAGAATTTTGAAAGAAATCGGCCACTAGTTGGCGCTAACGAGTTTATTGGCTCTGTAATCATGTGGTGTTTCACTTATCAACACAATATGCATATCATTTGATAGATCTCCTCATAATGCACAACTTTGCCTCAAGAACCATTGCTGTCAATCAAATCGTTCAATTGCAATTCACAAATATGTCAAAAAGCTACTTTTGCGAACTAGTCCTAGGTTTTATGCCCGATCAGAACCAAACCACTGCAGTAATATTCTGTGGACTCTCTAGATCAATAATTATCAAAAAAATGTTGAATTTTGTAGTTTGGTTAGCTTTAAATGGGTAATTTAGAAAAGGGGTGTGGCCAAACATACCCCAAAGCCTATAAAACCTAAAAGAAAACTCAAAACTTTATGAAACTCGGTGAAAACATTTAACACGTGACTCTTAACAAGCATGCAAAGTGTCATGGAGATCGGATCATAGGTGGCGCTATAACAGTTGAAAAAGCCTCAAAAACACACATTTTCAATAGAAAATGATCACAATTTGTTGGACATGTTCATACATTCACACAAACACTAGATCTTCATATCATATGATAGATCTCCTCTTTGTGAACAACTTTGCCTCAAGGAGCGAAGATGTCAATCAAATCGTTCAATTGCAATTCACAAATATGTCAACAAGCTACTTTTGCGAACTAGTCCCAGGTTTTTTACCCGATCGAAACCAAACCACTGCAGTAATTTTCTCTGGACTCTCTAGATCAATAATTATCAAAAAATATTTGAATTTTGTCCTTTGGTTAGCTATAACTGGCTAAATTAGAAAAGGGGCGTGACCAAAATACCCAAAAGCATATAAAACCTAAACGAAAACTCAAAACTTTATGAAACTTGGTGAAAACATGTAACAGCTGACCCTTAACAACCATGCAAATTGTCATGGAGATCGGACCATAGGTGGCGCTATAACAGTAGAAAAGGTCTCAAAACATAAGATTTAGAAGGGAAATGGCCTCAAATTGTCTGAAAATGCTCATATATTCACATAAACACTAGATCTTCATATCATATGATAGATCTCCTCATTCTGAACAACTTCTGTGACCAATGTTGTCAATAAAGCTGTTAATTAAATATTCAAGATTATTTTAAAAAGTTACTTTGGCAAAGTAGTCCAAGGCTTTAAGCTGAAAATCAATAAAACCACTGAAGTACAATTCTCTAGACTCTGAAGGTCAATAATTATCCAAAACATGTTGAACAATTGCATTTGGACAACTATAAACCAGTGATTGTATAATATGTTCTTTTCACAGTGTACACAAAGGCCTATTAATACAAACAGAAAGCCCACAAATTATCAAAACTGTGTAAAATAATGCCTAATTTCATTCTAAACAAGCATGCAAAATTTAAGAGAGATAGGGCAAAAAAACACTAAGAGTTATAAAGGATTAACACATTGATGTATGAGAAATTGCCATTTATAACCACTAGATGGCAGCGGAAACCACTAATGGGCTCATTCAGCTAACTTAAACAGTACAGTTGAAAGGATGTATGAATTAATGCCTAAACAATAAAAAAACACTGTTACAACATTTCAAATCTCATTGAGTTAAAGTTTTCCATTTTGTTCATACAGACATATCAGTTTTATAAAATTTTCCACATTATGATTACAGTGAAACCTGAAAATGACATCTAAAATCTTAAAAACGAGTTTAATCATTTAATTTCAGTGTGTGTGTCTGTCTGTCAGACTATTCTCCATTTTGGATGTGTTTAACGGTCATCCGTACGTTCAGGTTGGCTCTGACCACCTAAGATGCCTTAAATGCTTGAACCCCGTAAATGCTGCTTGCAGCTTTAATTAGGGGTTCAAGCACGCAGTGCTGAAACCCTATTGTATTTGTTAGGATTTTTATTAGGGGTTCAAGCACGCAGTGCTGAAACCCTATTGTATCTGTTAGGATTTTTATTATTATTATTATTATTATTCTCCACTCAAACTGATCGTGCAGCCCAAACCGTAAGGCCTAGAGAGCTGAAACTTGGTCAGATGGTAGAAGTCCGGCCTTCTTGTCAGATCCAAAGGCTCGCCCCAATCGGCCTAAAGGGGGCGCTACAGTGATCAAAAATGCGTTAGTGCTAATAACTCCTAAACCGCTTATCATAGAGCCAAAAATTTTACATTTCCGGAATCCGTGGGTCATGAGAAATTAAAAACGGTCACTCTGATTTTGGGTCTAGGAGGCCTCGTTTTTTCGCAAATTTGACGTATGTCCAAAACCTACTTTTGCGAACTAGTCCTAGGTTTTTCGCCCAATCTGAACCAAACCACTGCAGAAATGTTCTCTGGCCAGGGAATATCAATAATTATCAAAAAAAAGTTGAAATTTCGACTCGCTGTCGTAATGGGATGCCAAAACGTTCGAAAGTCGAGGAGCAATTTTACGTAACAGGCTATAACTCGTGAAAGAAATAAGATATCTTAACCAAACTTGCTACACATTTGTAAGACCTAAAACTTTGGTCAAATAAAAAAAATTGCACACATCTGCCACTTGGGGGCGCTATAAAAAGAAAAAACACATAAATGGCTATAACTAGGCTACCGTTGGCTCGATCGACCTAAAAATTGGTATGCAGTGTCTTTGTTTGAAGGGGCACAAGTACCTATGAGGAAATTTGCATATCTCAAAAAACATGGCCGCCATTGGCCAAACAATTTTAAGCACCTATTTGAAAGGGTTAACGGATGTTGATCGGAACGAAACTCGCTGGGTGCGTTCGACTCATGAACCTTAAGGTCTGTAAGAATTTTGAAAGAAATCGGCCACTAGTTGGCGCTAACGAGTTTATTGGCTCTGTAATCACGTGGTGTTTCACTTATCAACACAATATGCATATCATTTGATAGATCTCCTCATAATGCACAACTTTGCCTCAAGAACCATTGCTGTCAATCAAATTGTTCAAATGTTATTCACAAATATGTTAAAAACCTACTTTTACGAACTAGTCCTAGGTTTTTTGTCCGATCGGAACCAAACCACTGCAGTAATATTCTGTGGACTCTCTAGATCAATAATTATCAAAAAAAATGTTGAATTTTGTCCTTTGGTTAGCTGTAAAGGGGTAATTTAGTAAAAGGGGTGTGGCCAAACATACCCCAAAGCCTATAAAACCTAAACGAAAACTCAAAACTTTATGAAACTTCGTGGAATCATGTATCAGGTGACTCTTAACAAGCATGCAAAGTTTCATGGAGATCGGATCATAGGTGGCGCTATAACAGTTGAAAAAGCCTCAAAAACAAACATTTTCAATAGAAAATGATCACAATTTGTAGGACATGTTCATACATTCACACAAACACTAGATCTTCATATCATATGATAGATCTCCTCTTTGTGAACAACTTTGCCTCAAGGAGCGAAGATGTCAATCAAATCGTTCAATTGTTATTCACAAATATGTTAAAAACTTACTTTTGCGAACTAGTCCCAGATTTTTTACCCGATCGAAACCAAACCACTGCAGTAATTTTCTCTGGACTCTCTAGATCAATAATTATCAAAAAAATGTTGAATTTTGTCCTTTGGTTAGCTTTAACTGGCTAAATTAGAAAAGGGGCGTGACCAAAATACCCAAAAGCATATAAAACCTAAACGAAAACTCAAAACTTTATGAAACTTGGTGAAAACATGTAACAGGTGACTCTTAACAAGCATGCAAATTTTCATGGAGATCGGACCACAGGTGGCGCTTTGACAGTAGAAAAGGTCTCAAAACATAAGATTGATATGGTAAATGGCCTCAAATTGTCTGAAAATGCTCATATATTCACATAAACACTAGATCTTCATATCATATGATAGATCTCCTCATTCTGAACAACTTTTGGGACCAATGTTGTCAATAAAGCTGTTAATTAAATATTGAAGATTATTTAAAAAAGTTACTTTGGCAAAGTAGTCCAAGGCTTTAAGCTGAAAATCAATAAAACCACTGAAGTACAATTCTCTAGACTCTGAAGGTCAATAATAATTAAAAACATGTTGAAAAATTGCATTTGGACAACTATAAACCAGTGATTGTATAATATGTTCTTTTCACAGTGTACACAAAGGCCTATTTATACAAACAGAAAGCCCACAAACTATCAAAACTGTGTAAAATAAAGCCTAATTTCATTCTAAACAAGCATGCAAAATTTAAGAGAGATTGGGCAAAAAACTTTACACTATAACAGTTATGTTTAAAAACAGTGTTGTTTGAGTAAAGGCAACCACTAGATGGCAGCGGAAGACCACTAATGGGCTCATTCAGCAAATTGAAACAGTACTTTTGAGAAGATTTATGAATTCATGCCTAAACAATAAAAAAAAAACACATGTTACAACATTTTAAATCTCACTGAGTTAAAGTTTTCCATTTTGTTCATACAGACTTACCAGTTTTTAAAATTTTGCCACATTATGATTACAGTGAAACCTGAAAATGACATCCAAACTCTTAAAACTAGTTTAATCATTTAATTTCAGTGCGTGTGTCTGTCTGTCAGCCTATTCTCCGTTTTGGATGTGTTTATCTGTCATCCGTACATCCAGGTTGGCTCAGACCACCTCAGAGGCCTTAATGTGCTTGAACCCCGTAAATGCTGCTTGCAGCTTTAATTATTATTATTAGGGGTTCAAGCACGCAGTGCTGAAACCCTATTGTATCTGTTAGGATTTTTATTATTATTATTATTATTATTCTCCACTCAAACTGATCGTGCAGCCCAAACCGTAAAGCCTAGAGAGCTGAAACTTGGTCAGATGGTAGAAGTCCGGCCTTCTTGTCAGATCCAAAGGCTCGCCCCAATCGGCCTAAAGGGGGCGCTACAGTGATCAAAAATGCGTTAGTGCTAATAACTCCTAAACCGCTTATCATAGAGCCAAAAATTTTACATTTCCGGAATCCGTGGGTCATGCGAAATTAAAAACGGTCACTCTGATTTTGGGTCTAGGAGGCCTCGTTTTTTCGCAAATTTGACGTATGTCCAAAACCTACTTTTGCGAACTAGTCCTAGGTTTTTCGCCCAATCTGAACCAAACCACTGCAGAAATGTTCTCTGGCCAGGGAATATCAATAATTATCAAAAAAAAGTTGAAATTTCGACTCGCTGTCGTAATGGGATGCCAAAACGTTCGAAAGTCGAGGAGCAATTTTACGCAACAGGCTATAACTCGTGAAAGAAATAAGATATCTTAACCAAACTTGCTACACATTTGTAAGACCTAAAACTTTGGTCAAATAAAAAAAATTGCACACCTCTGCCACTTGGGGGCGCTATAAAAAGAAAAAACACATAAATGGCTATAACTAGGCTACCGTTGGCTCGATCGACCTAAAAATTGGTATGCAGTGTCTTTGTCTGAAGGGGCACAAGTACCTATGAGGACATTTGTATATCTCAAAAAACATGGCCACCATTGGCCCAACAATTTTAAGCACCTATTTGAAAGGGTTAACGGATGTTGATCGGAACGAAACTCGCTGGGTGCGTTCGACTCATGAACCTTAAGGTCTGTAAGAATTTTGAAAGAAATCGGCCACTAGTTGGCGCTAACGAGTTTATTGGCTCTGTAATCACGTGGTGTTTCACTTATCAACACAATATGCATATCATTTGATAGATCTCCTCATAATGCACAACTTTGCCTCAAGAACCATTGCTGTCAATCAAATCGTTCAAATGTTATTCACAAATATGTTAAAAACCTACTTTTACGAACTAGTCCTAGGTTTTTTGTCCGATCGGAACCAAACCACTGCAGTAATATTCTGTGGACTCTCTAGATCAATAATTATCAAAAAAATGTTGAATTTTGTTCTTTGGTTAGCTGTAAAGGGGTAATTTAGTAAAAGGGGTGTGGCCAAACATACCCCAAAGCCTATAAAACCTAAACGAAAACTCAAAACTTTATGAAACTTCGTGGAATCATGTATCAGGTGACTCTTAACAAGCATGCAAAGTTTCATGGAGATCGGATCTTAGGTGGCGCTATAACAGTTGAAAAAGCCTCAAAAACACACATTTTCAATAGAAAATGATCACAATTTGTAGGACATGTTCATACATTCACACAAACACTAGATCTTCATATCATATGATAGATCTCCTCTTTGTGAACAACTTTGCCTCAAGGAGCGAAGATGTCAATCAAATCGTTCAATTGTTATTCACAAATATGTGAAAAACTTACTTTTGCGAACTAGTCCCAGGTTTTTTACTCGATTGAAACCAAACCACTGCAGTAATTTTCTCTGGACTCTCTAGATCAATAATTATCAAAAAATTGTTGAATTTTATCCTTTGGTTAGCTATAACTGGCTAAATTAGAAAAGGGGCGTGACCAAAATACCCCAAAGCATATAAAACCTAAACGAAAACTCAAAACTTTATGAAACTTTGTGAAAACATGTAACAGGTGACTCTTAACAAGCATGCAAATTTTCATGGAGATCGGATCATAGGTGGCGCTATAACAGTAGAAAAGGTCTCAAAACATAAGATTTATATGGTAAATGGCCTCAAATTGTCTGAAAATGCTCATAAATTCACATAAACACTAGATCTTCATATCATATGATAGATCTCCTCATTCTGAACAACTTCTGGGACCAATGTTGTCAATAAAGCTGTTAATTAAATATTCAAGATTATTTAAAAAAGTTACTTAGGCAAAGTAGTCCAAGGCTTTAAGCTGAAAATCAATAAAACCACTGAAGTACAATTCTCTAGACTCTGAAGGACAATAATTATCAAAAACATGTTGAACAATTGCATTTGGACAACTATAAACCAGTGATTGTATAATATGTTCTTTTCACAGTGTACACAAAGGCCTATTAATACAAACAGAAAGCCCACAAATGATCAAAACTGTGTAAAATAATGCCTAACTTCATTCTAAACAAGCATGCAAAATTCAAGAGAGTTCGGGCAAAAAACAACACTATATCAGTTATGTTTAAACACAGTGCTGTTTGAGTAAATGCAATTTATAACCACTAGATGGCAGCGGAAGACCACTAATGGGCTCATTCAGCAAATTGAAAGCGTACTTTTGAAAAGATTTATGAATTCATGCTTAAACAATAGAAAAAAAAAACACTGTTACAACATTTTAAATCTCACTGAGTTAAAGTTTTCCATTTTTTTCATACAGACTTATCAGTTTTTAAAATTTTGCCACTTTATGATTACAGTGAAACCTGAAAATGACATCCAAACTCTTAAAAACTAGTTTAATCATTTAATTTCAGTGCGTGTGTCTGTCTGTCAGCCTATTCTCCGTTTTGGATGTGTTTAACTGTCATCCATACATCCAGGTTGGCTCAGACCACCTCAGAGGCCTTAATGTGCTTGAACCCCGTAAATGCTGCTTGCAGCTTTAATTATTATTATTATTATTATTCTTCCGCCTTAAAACTGAACGGGCAGCCCAAACCGTAAGGCCTAGAGAGCTGAAACTTGGTCAAAAGGTAGTAGTCTTGCTCGCTACTCAGATACAAAGATCCGGCCCATTCGGCCAGTGGGGGGCGCTACAGCGATCAAAAATGCGTTTTTGCTAATAGCTCCTAAACCGCTTGTCATAGACTCAAAAATTTAACATTTCTGGAATCCTTGGGTCAAGCGAAATTAAAAACGGTCACTCTGATTTGGGGTCTAGGAGGCCCAGTTTTTTCGCAAATTTGACGTATGTCCAAAACCTACTTTTGCGAACTAGTCCTAGGTTTTTCACCCAATCGGAACCAAACTACTGCAGAAGTTTTCTCTGGACAGTGAATATCAATAATTATCAAAAAAAAGTTGAAATTTCGACTCACTGTTGTAATGGGCTGCCAAAACGTTTGAAAGTCGAGGACAAATTTTACGGAACAGGCTATAACTTGTGAATGAAATGAGATATCTTAACCAAACTTGCTGGACATTTGTAAGAGCAAAAACTTTGGTCAAATAAAAAAAAATGCTCACCTCTGCCACTTGGGGGCGCTATAAGACAGAAAAAACACATAAATGGCTATAACTAAGCAACCGTTGGTCCGATCGACTTGAAAATTGGCATGTCGTGTCTTTGTCAGAAGTGGCACAAGTACCTATGAGGACATTCGCGTATCTCAAAAAACATGGCCGCCATTGGCCAAAGAAGTTTGAGCACCTATTTGACAAGGTTAACGGATGTCAATCGGAACGAAACTCGGTGGGCATGTTTGACTCATAGCCCTAAAGGACTGTAAGAATTTTGAAAGAAATCGGCCACTAGTTGGCGCTAACGAGTTTTATGGCTCTGTAATCACGTGGTGTTTCACATATCAACACAATATGCATATCATTTGATAGATCTCCTCATAAGGCACAACTTTACCTCAAGAACCATTGCTGTCAATCAAATCGTTCAATTGTTATTCACAAATATGTTAAAAACCTACTTTTGCGAACTAGTCCTAGGTTTTTTGTCCGATCGGAACCAAACCACTGCAGTAATATTCTGTGGACTCTCTAGATCAATAATTATTAAAAAAATGTTGAATTTTGTCCTTTGGTTAGCTGTAAAGGGATAATTTAGAAAAAGGGGTGTGGCCAAACACACCCCAAAGCCTATAAAACCTAAACGAAAACTCAAAACTTTATGAAACTCGGTGAGAACATGTAACAGGTGACTCTTAACAAGCATGCAAAGTTTCATGGAGATCGAAGCATAGGTGGCGCTATAACAGTACAACAGGTCTCAAAACACAAGATTTATATGGTAAATGGCCTCAAATTGTTTGAAAATGCTCATATATTCACTCAAAAACACTAAATCTTCATATCATATGATAAATCTCCTCATTCTGAACAACTTTGCCTCTGGGACCAATGTTGTCAATAAAGCTGTTAATTAAATGTTCAAGATTATTTAAAAAAGATACTTTGGCATACTTGTGATAGGGTTTAAGATGAAAATCAATAAAACCACTGAAGTACAATTCTCTAGACTCTGAAGGTCAATAATTATCAAAAACATGTTGAACAATTGCATTTGGACAACTATAAACCAGTAATTTTATAATATGTTATTTGCATAGTGTACACAAAGGCCTATTAATACAAACAGAAAGCCCACAAATTATTAAAACTGTGTAAAATAATGCATAATTTCATTCTAAACAAGCACGCAATATTTAAGAGAGATTGGGCAAAAAAAAAAAAAAAAAAACTATAACAGTTATGTTTAAAAACACAGTGTTGTTTCAGTAAATGCAATTTATAACCACTAGATGGAAGCGGAAGACCACTAATGTGCTCATTCAGCTAAGTTGAAAAGCACTGTTTTCATTGCCAAAACATTAATAAATTAACTGTTATAACATTTTAAATCTTACTGAATCAATCTTTTCCATTTTGTTCATAGAGACACATCATTTTTTTACAATTTTGCCACATTGTGATTACAGTGAAACCTGAATGACATCTAAACGCTTAAAAACTAGTTTAATCATTTAATTTCAGTGTGTGTGTGTGTGTCTGTCTTTTGGATGTGTTTAGATGTCATCCATACATCCTGGTTGGCCGAGACCACCCCAGAGGCACAAAGGCCTATTAATACAAACAGAAATCCCACAAATTATCAAAACTGTGTCAAGTAATGCATAATTTCATTCTAAACAAGCATGCAAAATTTAAGAGAGATTGGGCAAAAAAAAAAAATTACAACACTATAACAGTTATGTTTTAAAACACAGTGTTGTTTGAGTAAATGCAATTTATAACCACTAGATGGCAGCGGAAGACCACTAATGGGCTCATTCAGCTAGTTAAACAGTACTGTTTTCATGAATTCATGCCAAAACATTAATAAATTAACTGTTATAACATTTTAAATCTCATTGAATTGATGTTTTCCATTTTGTTTATACAGATGTATCAGTTTTTTTTCCATTTTGCCACATTATGATTACAGTTTAACCTGAAAATGACATCTAAACTCTGAAAAAGAGAAGACTTGCAATAATTTTATGTTACCTATCACTTATTTCAAATACCTATATCTGCAACAAAATATTTGTGCATGTATATGTGTGTCTATGTGTGTGTGTGTGTGTGCATATGCTTATAGAGTATACATATATTAGTCTAATCATTTACTTTCAGTGTGTGTGTCTGTCTGTTAACCTGTTCTCCATTTTGGATGTGTTTAAATGTCATCCAAACATCCAGGTTGGCTCTGACCACCTCAGATGCCTTAAATGCTTGAACCCCGGTAAAATGCTGCTTGCAGCTTTAATTATTATTATTCTTCCGCCCTAGAACTGTACGTGCAGCCCAAACCGTAAGGCCTAGAGAGCTGAAATTTGGACAGATCGTAGAGCTCATTTTGGGGAGAACTTATCAAAGTCTCAGCCCAATCGGCCAAACGGGGGCGCTACAGCGCAAAAAACAAAAATTTTGGACATTTTTGGCCGTGAATCGTAAACCGTTAGCCATAAACTCAAAAACATGGCATCGTAGCAATCCTTGGGTTAGCCCGAACAAAAGTGCACGGCGCCTTTTTGGGGTCTACGACGCACCGTTTTCTCGCAAAATCGAGCTATATCCGAAACCTACTTTTGCGAACTAGTCCTAGGATTTTCAACCAATCAGAACCAAACCACTTCAGAAATATTCCCTGGACACTCAATATCAATAATTATCAAAAAAAAGTTGAAATTTCAATTTTTACGCGAAACAGTACACCAAAAAGCGTCTATAGTAACGTTGGCCAAATGCTATTTTAACTATAACGCTTGAACGGAATGAGATAACTTCACCAAACTTGGTACACATATGTACGAGCTCAATCTTGGGTAAAATAAAAAAAATTGCGCATCTCTGCCACTTGGGGGCGCAATAAGATAGAAAAAACACATAAATGGCTATAACTAGGCAACCATTGGCTCGATCGACTTGAAAATTGGTATGCAGTGTCTTGGTCTGAAGGGGCACAAGTACCTATGAGGACATTTGCATATCTCAAAAAACATGGCCGCCATTGGCCAAACAATTTTAAGCACCTATTTGAAAGGGTTAACGGATGTTGATCGGAACGAAACTCGCTGGGTACGTTCGACTCATGAACCGTAAGGTCTGTAAGAATTTTGAAAGAAATCGGCCACTAGTTGGCGCTAACGAGTTTTATGGCTCTGTAATCACCTGGTGTTTCACATATCAACACAATATGCATATCATTTGATAGATCTCCTCATAATGCACAACTTTGCCTCAAGAACCATTGCTGTCAATCAAATCGTTCAATTGTTATTCACAAATATGTTAAAAACCTACTTTTGCGAACTAGTCCTAGGTTTTTTGCCCGATCGGAACCAAACCACTGCAGTAATATTCTATGGACTCTCTAGATCCATAATTATCAAAAAAATGTTGAATTTTGTCCTTTGGTTAGCTGTAAAGGGGTAATTTAGAAAAAGGGGTGTGACCAAACATACCCCAAAGCCTATAAAACCTAAACGAAAACTCAAAACTTTATGAAACTAGGTGAAATCATGTAACAGGTGACTCTCAACAAGGCTGCAAAGTGTCATGGAGATCGATCCATAGGTGGCGCTATAACAGTAGAAAAGGTCTCATAACACAAGATTTAGATGGTAAATGGCCTCAAATTGTTTGAAAATGCACATATATTCACTCAAAAACACTAAATCTTCATATCATATGATAGATCTCCTCATTCTGAAAAACTTTGCCTCTGGGACCAATTTTGTCAATAAATCTGTTAATTAAATATTCAAGATTATTTGAAAAAGTTACTTTGGCAAAGTATTCCAAGGCTTTAAGCTGAAAATCAATAAAACCACTGAAGTACAATTCTCTAGACTCAGAAGGTCAATAATTATCAAAAACATGTTGAACAATTGCATTTGGACAACTATAAACCAGTAATTTTATGATATGTTATTTGCATAGTGTACACAAAGGCCTATTAATACAAACAGAAAGCCCACAAATTATCAAAACTGTGTAAAATAATGCATAATTTCATTCTAAACGAGCATGCCATATTTAAGAGATATTGGGCAAAAAACACTAAGAGTTAAAAGGATTAACACATTGATGTATGAGAAATTGCCATTTATAACCACTAGATGGCAGCGGAAAACCACTAATGGGCTCATTCAGCTAACTTAAACTGTACAGTTGAAAGGATGTAATGCCTAAACAATACAAAAACACTCTTACAACATTTCAAATCTCATTGAGTTAAAGTTTTCCATTTTGTTCATTCAGACATATCAGTTTTTAAAATTTTGCCACATTATGATTACAGTGAAACCTGAAAATGACATCTAAAATCTTAAAAACGAGTTTAATCATTTAATTTCAGTGTATGTCTGTCTGTTAGCCTATTCTCCATTTTGGATGTGTTTAACGGCCATCCATATACGTCCAGGTTGGCTCTGACCACCTAAGATGCCTTAAGTGCTTGAACCCCGTAAATGCTGCTTGCAGCTTTAATTATTAGGGGTTCAAGCACGCAGTGCTGAAACCCTATTGTATCTGTTAGGATTTTTATTATTATTATTATTATTATTCTCCACTCAAACTGATCGTGCAGCCCAAACCGTAAGGCCTAGAGAGCTGAAACTTGGTCAGATGGTAGAAGTCCGGCCTTCTTGTCAGATCCAAAGGCTCGCCCCAATCGGCCTAAAGGGGGCGCTACAGTGATCAAAAATGCGTTAGTGCTAATAACTCCTAAACCGCTTATCATAGAGCCAAAAATTTTACATTTCCGGAATCCGTGGGTCATGCGAAATTAAAAACGGTCACTCTGATTTTGGGTCTAGGAGGCCTCGTTTTTTCGCAAATTTGACGTATGTCCAAAACCTACTTTTGCGAACTAGTCCTAGGTTTTTCGCCCAATCTGAACCAAACCACTGCAGAAATGTTCTCTGGCCAGGGAATATCAATAATTATCAAAAAAAAGTTGAAATTTCTACTCGCTGTCGTAATGGGATGCCAAAACGTTCGAAAGTCGAGGAGCAATTTTACGCAACAGGCTATAACTCGTGAAAGAAATAAGATATCTTAACCAAACTTGCTACACATTTGTAAGACCTAAAACTTTGGTCAAATAAAAAAAATTGCACACCTCTGCCACTTGGGGGCGCTATAAAGAGAAAAAACACATAAATGGCTATAACTAGGCTACCGTTGGCTCGATCGACCTAAAAATTGGTATGCAGTGTCTTTGTCTGAAGGGGCACAAGTACCTATGAGGACATTTGCATATCTCAAAAAACATGGCCGCCATTGGCCAAACAATTTTAAGCACCTATTTGAAAGGGTTAACGGATGTTGATCGGAACGAAACTCGCTGGGTGCGTTCGACTCATGAACTTTAAGGTCTGTAAGAATTTTGAAAGAAATCGGCCACTAGTTGGCGCTAACGAGTTTATTGGCTCTGTAATCACGTGGTGTTTCACTTATCAACACAATATGCATATCATTTGATAGATCTCCTCATTATGCACAACTTTGCCTCAAGAACCATTGCTGTCAATCAAATCGTTCAAATGTTATTCACAAATATGTTAAAAACCTACTTTTACGAACTAGTCCTAGGTTTTTTGTCTGATCGGAACCAAACCACTGCAGTAATATTCTGTGGACTCTCTAGATCAATAATTATCAAAAAAATGTTGAATTTTGTCCTTTGGTTAGCTGTAAAGGGGTAATTTATTAAAAGGGGTGTGGCCAAACATACCCCAAAGCCTATAAAACCTAAACGAAAACTCAAAACTTTATGAAACTTCGTGGAATCATGTATCAGGTGACTCTTAACAAGCATGCAAAGTTTCATGGAGATCGGATCATAGGTGGCGCTATAACAGTTGAAAAAGCCTCAAAAACACACATTTTCAATAGAAAATGATCACAATTTGTAGGACATGTTCATACATTCACACAAACACTAGATCTTCATATCATATGATAGATATCCTCTTTGTGAACAACTTTGCCTCAAGGAGCGAAGATGTCAATCAAATCGTTCATTTGTTATTCACAAATATGTTAAAAACTTACTTTTGCGAACTAGTCCCAGATTTTTTACCCGATCGAAACCAAACCACTGCAGTAATTTTCTCTGGACTCTCTAGATCAATAATTATCAAAAAAATGTTGAATTTTGTCCTTTGGTTAGCTTTAACTGGCTAAATTAGAAAAGGGGCGTGACCAAAATACCCAAAAGCATATAAAACCTAAACGAAAACTCAAAACTTTATGAAACTTGGTGAAAACATGTAACAGGTGACTCTTAACAAGCATGCAAATTTTCATGGAGATCGGACCACAGGTGGCGCTATGAGAGTAGAAAAGGTCTCAAAACATAAGATTGATATGGTAAATGGCCTCAAATTGTCTGAAAATGCTCATATATTCACATAAAAACTAGATCTTCATATCATATGATAGATCTCCTCATTCTGAACAACTTTTGGGACCAATGTTGTCAATAAAGCTGTTAATTAAAT
The DNA here is from genome assembly GCF_023724105.1 of Carassius gibelio. Classification (NCBI taxonomy): domain Eukaryota; kingdom Metazoa; phylum Chordata; class Actinopteri; order Cypriniformes; family Cyprinidae; genus Carassius; species Carassius gibelio. The sequence continues at coordinate 30,972,897 of NC_068397.1, forward strand.
ATTGAAGATTATTTAAAAAAGTTACTTTGGCAAAGTAGTCCAAGGCTTTAAGCTGAAAATCAATAAAACCACTGAAGTACAATTCTCTAGACTCTGAAGGTCAATAATAATCAAAAACATGTTGAAAAATTGCATTTGGACAACTATAAACCAGTGATTGTATAATATGTTCTTTTCACAGTGTACACAAAGGCCTATTTATACAAAAAGAAAGCCCACAAACTATCAAAACTGTGTAAAATAAAGCCTAATTTCATTCTAAACAAGCATTCAAAATTTAAGAGAGATTGGGCAAAAAACTTTACACTATAACAGTTATGTTTAAAAACAGTGTTGTTTGAGTAAATGCAACCACTAGATGGCAGCGGAAGACCACTAATGGGCTCATTTAGCAAATTGAAACAGTACTTTTGAGAAGATTTATGAATTCATGCCTAAACAATAAAAAAAAAAACACTGTTACAACATTTTAAATCTCACTGAGTTAAAGTTTTCCATTTTGTTCATACAGACTTACCAGTTTTTAAAATTTTGCCACATTATGATTACAGTGAAACCTGAAAATGACATCCAAACTCTTAAAACTAGTTTAATCATTTAATTTCAGTGCGTGTGTCTGTCTGTCAGCCTATTCTCCGTTTTGGATGTGTTTAACTGTCATCCGTACATCCAGGTTGGCTCAGACCACCTCAGAGGCCTTAATGTGCTTGAACCCCGTAAATGCTGCTTGCAGCTTTAATTATTATTATTATTATTATTCTCCACTCAAACTGTTCGTGCAGCCCAAACCGTAAGGCCTAGAAAGCTGAAATTTGGTCAGATTGTAGTAGTCCGGCCTTCTTGTCAGATACTGAGTCTCGACCCAATCGGCCTAACGGGGGCGCTACAGCGCAAAAAACTAAAATTTTGGACATTTTTGGCCGTAAATCGTAAACCATTAGCCATAGACTCAAAAACATGGCATTGTTGCAATCCTTGGGTTAGCCCGAACAAAAGTGCACGGCGCCTTTTTGGGGTCTACGACGCACCGTTTTCTCGCAAAATCGAGCTATATCCGAAACCTACTTTTGCGAACTAGTCCTAGGATTTTCAACCAATCAGAACCAAACCACTTCATAAATATTCCCTGGACACTCAATATCAATAATTATCAAAAAAAAGTTGAAATTTCAATTCTTACGCGAAACAGTACACCAAAAAGCGTCTATGCTAACGTTAGCCAAATGCTATTTTGACTATAACTCTTGAACAGAATGAGATATCTTCACCAAACTCGGTACACATATGTATGAGCTCAATCTTTGGTCAAATAAAAAAAAATGCGCATCTCTGCCACTTGGGGGCGCTATAAGATAGAAAAAACACATAAATGGCTATAACTAGGCAACCGTTGGCTCGATCGACTTGAAAATCGGTATGCATTGTCTTGGTCTGAAGGGGCACAAGTACCTATGAGGACATTTGCATATCTAAAAAAACATGGCCGCCATTGGCCAAACAAATTTAAGCACCTATTTGAAAGGGTTAACGGATGTTGATCGGAACGAAACTCGCTGGGTACGTTCGACTCATGAACCTTAAGGTCTGTAAGAATTTTGAAAGAAATCGGCCACTAGTTGGCGCTAACGAGTTTTATGGCTCTGTAATCACGTGGTGTTTCACATATCAACACAATATGCATATCATTTGATAGATCTCCTCGTAATGCACAACTTTGCCTCAAGAACCATTGCTGTCAATCAAATCGTTCAATTGTTATTCACAAATATGTTAAAAACCTACTTTTGCGAACTAGTCCTAGGTTTTTTGCCCGATCGGAACCAAACCACTGCAGTAATATTCTGTGGATTCTGTAGATCAATAATTATTAAAAAAATGTTGAATTTTGTCCTTTGGTTAGCTGTAACGGGGTAATTTAGAAAAAGGGGTGTGGCCAAACATACCCCAAAGCCTATAAAACCTAAAGGAAAACTCAAAACTTTATGAAACTCAGTGAAATCATGTCACAGGTGACTCTTAACAAGCATGCAAAGTTTCATGGAGATCAGACCATAGGTGGCGCTATAACAGTAGAAAAGGTCTCAAAACACAAGATTTATATGGTAAATGGCCTCAAATTGTTTGAAAATGTTCATATATTCACTCAAAAACACTAAATCTTCATATCATATGATAAATCTCCTCATTCTGAACAACTTTGCCTCTGGGACCAATGTTGTCAATAAAGCTGTTAATTAAATATTCAAGATTATTTTAAAAAGTTACTTTGGCATACTTGTGATACGGTTTAAGCTGAAAATCAATAAAACCACTGAAGTACAATTCTCTAGACTCTGAAGGTCAATAATTATCAAAAACATGTTGAACAATTGCATTTGGGCAACTATAAACCAATAATTTTATAATATGTTTTTTGCATAGTGTACACAAAGGCCTATTTATACAAACAGAAAGCCCACAAATTATCAAAACTGTGTAAAATAATGCATGATTTCATTCTAAACAAGCATGCAAAATTTAAGAGAGATTGGGCAAAAAAAAATTACAACACTATAACAGTTATGTTTTAAAACACAGTGTTGTTTGAGTAAATGCAATTTATAACCACTAGATGGCAGCGGAAGACCACTAATGGGCTCATTCAGATAGTTAAACAGTACTGTTTTCATGAATTCATGCCAAAACATTAATAAATTAACTGTTATAACATTTTAAATCTCATTGAATTGATGTTTTCCATTTTGTTTATACAGATGTATCAGTTTTTACAATTTTGCCACATTATGTTTACAGTTTAACCTGAAAATGACATCTAAACTCTGAAAAAGAGAAGACTTGCAATAATTTTATGTCACCTATCACTTATTTCAAATACCTATATCTGCAACAAAATGTTTGTGCATGTCTTTGTGCATATGCTTATAGAGTATACATATATTAGTCTAATCATTTACTTTCAGTGTGTGTGTCTGTCTGTTAGCCTGTTCTCCATTTTGGATGTGTTTAAATGTCATCCATGCATCCAGGTTGGCTCAGACCACCTCAGAGGCCTTAATGTGCTTGAACCCCGGTAAATGCTGCTTGCAGCTTTAATTAGGGGTTCAAGCACGCAGTGCTGAAACCCTATTGTATCTGTTAGGATTTTTATTATTATTATTATTATTATTCTCCACTCAAACTGATCGTGCAGCCCAAACCGTAAGGCCTAGAGAGCTGAAACTTGGTCAGATGGTAGAAGTCCGGCCTTCTTGTCAGATCCAAAGGCTCGCCCCAATCGGCCTAAAGGGGGCGCTACAGTGATCAAAAATGCGTTAGTGCTAATAACTCCTAAACCGCTTATCATAGAGCCAAAAATTTAACATTTCCGGAATCCGTGGGTCATGCGAAATTAAAAACGGTCTATCTGATTTTGGGTCTAGGAGGCCTCGTTTTTTCGCAAATTTGACGTATGTCCAAAACCTACTTTTGCGAACTAGTCCTAGGTTTTTTGCCCAGTCTGAACCAAACCACTGCAGAAATGTTCTCTGGCCAGGGACTATCAATAATTATCAAAAAAAAGTTAAAATTTCGACTCGCTGTCGTAATGGGATGCCAAAACGTTCAAAAGTCGAGGAGCAATTTTACGCAACAGGCTATAACTCGTGAAAGAAATAAGATATCTTAACCAAACTTGCTACACATTTGTAAGACCTAAAACTTTGGTCAAATAAAAAAAAATTGCACACCTCTGCCACTTGGGGGCGCTATAAAAAGAAAAAACACATAAATGGCTATAACTAGGCTACCGTTGGCTCGATCGACCTAAAAATTGGTATGCAGTGTCTTTGTCTGAAGGGGCACAAGTACCTATGAGGACATTTGCATATCTCAAAAAACATGGCCGCCATTGGCCAAACAATTTTAAGCATCTATTTGAAAGGGTTAACGGATGTTGATCGGAACGAAACTCGCTGGGTGCGTTCGACTCATGAACCTTAAGGTCTGTAAGAATTTTGAAAGAAATCGGCCACTAGTTGGCGCTAACGAGTTTATTGGCTCTGTAATCACGTGGTGTTTCACTTATCAACACAATATGCATATCATTTGATAGATTTCCTCATAATGCACAACTTTGCCTCAAGAACCATTGCTGTCAATCAAATCGTTCAAATGTTATTCACAAATATGTTAAAAACCTACTTTTACGAACTAGTCCTAGGTTTTTTGTCCGATCGGAACCAAACCACTGCAGTAATATTCTGTGGACTCTCTAGATCAATAATTATCAAAAAAATGTTTAATTTTGTCCTTTGGTTAGCTGTAAAGGGGTAATTTAGTAAAAGGGGTGTGGCCAAACATACCCCAAAGCCTATAAAGCCTAAAAGAAAACTCAAAACTTTATGAAACTTCGTGGAATCATGTATCAGGTGACTCTTAACAAGCATGCAAAGTTTCATGGAGATCGGATCATAGGTGGCGCTATAACAGTTGAAAAAGCCTCAAAAACACACATTTTCAATAGAAAATGATCACAATTTGTAGAACATGTTCATACATTCACACAAACACTAGATCTTCATATCATATGATAGATCTCCTCTTTGTGAACAACTTTGCCTCAAGGAGCAAAGATGTCAATCAAATCGTTCAATTGTTATTCACAAATATGTTAAAAACGTACTTTTGCGAACTAGTTCCAGGTTTTTTACCCGATCGAAACCAAACCACTGCAGTAATTTTCTCTGGACTCTCTAGATCAATAATTATCAAAAAAAATTTGAATTTTGTCCTTTGGTTAGCTATAACTGGCTAAATTAGAAAAGGGGCGTGACCAAAATACCCAAAAGCATATAAAACCTAAACGAAAACTCAAAACTTTATGAAAATTGGTGAAATCATGTAACAGGTGACTCTTAACAAGCATGCAAAGTTTCATGGAGATCGGACCATAGGTGGCGCTATAACAGTAGAAAAGGTCTCAAAACACAAGATGTATATGGTAAATGGCCTCAAATTGATTGAAAATGCTCATATTTTCACTCAAAAACACTAGATCTTCATATCATATGATAGATCTCCTCATTCTGAACAACTTTGCCTCTGGGACCAATGTTGTCAATAAAGCTGTTAATTAAATATTCAAGATTATTGCAAAAAGTTACTTTGGCAAAATAGTGATAGGGTATAAGCTGAAAATCAATAAAACCACTGAAGTACAATTCTCTAGAATCTGAAGGTCAATAATTATCAAAAACATGTTGAACAGTTGCATTTGGACAACTATAAACCAGTAATTTTTGTCCATACAGATATATCAGTTTTTACAATTTTGCCACATTGTGATTACAGTTTAACCTGAAAATGACATCTAAACTGTTAAAAACTAGTTTAATAATTTAATTTCAGTGTTTGTGTCTGTCTGCCAGCCTATTCTTCATTATGGATGTGTTTAACTGTCATCCATGCATCCAGGTTAGCCGAAACCACCTCAGAGGCCTTAAATGCTTGAACCCCGTAAAATGCTGCTTGCAGCTTTAATTAGGGGTTCAAGCACGCAGTGCTGAAACCCTATTGTATCTGTTAGGATTTTTATTATTATTATTATTATTATTCTCCACTCAAACTGATCGTGCAGCCCAAACCGTAAGGCCTAGAGAGCTGAAACTTGGTCAGATGGTAGAAGTCCGGCCTTCTTGTCAGATCCAAAGGCTCGCCCCAATCGGCCTAAAGGGGGCGCTACAGTGATCAAAAATGCGTTAGTGCTAATAACTCCTAAACCGCTTATCATAGAGCCAAAAATTTTACATTTCCGGAATCCGTGGGTCATGCGAAATTAAAAACGGTCACTCTGATTTTGGGTCTAGGAGGCCTCGTTTTTTCGCAAATTTGACGTATGTCCAAAACCTACTTTTGCGAACTAGTCCTAGGTTTTTCGCCCAATCTGAACCAAACCACTGCAGAAATGTTCTCTGGCCAAGGAATATCAATAATTATCAAAAAAAAGTTGAAATTTCGACTCGCTGTCGTAATGGGATGCCAAAACGTTCGAAAGTCGAGGAGCAATTTTACGCAACAGGCTATAACTCGTGAAAGAAATAAGATATCTTAACCAAGCTTGCTACACATTTGTAAGACCTAAAACTTTGGTCAAATAAAAAAAATTGCACACCTCTGCCACTTGGGGGCGCTATAAAAAGAAAAAACACATAAATGGCTATAACTAGGCTACCGTTGGCTCGATCGACCTAAAAATTGGTATGCAGTGTCTTTGTTTGAAGGGGCACAAGTACCTATGAGGACATTTGCATATCTCAAAAAACATGGCCGCCATTGGCCAAACAATTTTAAGCACCTATTTGAAAGGGTTAACGGATGTTGATCGGAACGAAACTCGCTGGGTGCGTTCGACTCATGAACCTTAAGGTCTGTAAGAATTTTGAAAGAAATCGGCCACTAGTTGGCGCTAACGAGTTTATTGGCTCTGTAATCACGTGGTGTTTCACTTATCAACACAATATGCATATCATTGGATAGATCTCCTCATAATGCACAACTTTGCCTCAAGAACCATTGCTGTCAATCAAATTGTTCAAATGTTATTCACAAATATGGTAAAAACCTACTTTTACGAACTAGTCCTAGGTTTTTTGTCCGATCGGAACCAAACCACTGCAGTAATATTCTGTCGACTCTCTAGATCAATAATTATCAAAAAAATGTTGAATTTTGTCCTTTGGTTAGCTGTAAAGGGGTAATTTTGTAAAAGGGGTGTGGCCAAACATACCCCAAAGCCTATAAAACCTAAACGAAAACTCAAAACTTTATGAAACTTCGTGGAATCATGTATCAGGTGACTCTTAACAAGCATGCAAAGTTTCATGGAGATCGGATCATAGGTGGCGCTATAACAGTTGAAAAAGCCTCAAAAACACACATTTTCAATAGAAAATGATCACAATTTGTAGGACATGTTCATACATTCACACAAACACTAGATCTTCACATCATATGATAGATCTCCTCTTTGTGAACAACTTTGCCTCAAGGAACGAAGATGTCAATCAAATCGTTCAATTGTTATTCACAAATATGTTAAAAACTTACTTTTGCGAACTAGTCCCAGATTTTTTACCTGATCGAAACCAAACCACTGCAGTAATTTTATCTGGACTCTCTAGATCAATAATTATCAAAAAAATGTTGAATTTTGTCCTTTGGTTAGCTTTAACTGGCTAAATTAGAAAAGGGGCGTGACCAAAATACCCAAAAGCATATAAAACCTAAACGAAAACTCAAAACTTTATGAAACTTGGTGAAAACATGTAACAGGTGACTCTTAACAAGCATGCAAATTTTCATGGAGATCGGACCACAGGTGGCGCTATGACAGTAGAAAAGGTCTCAAAACATAAGATTGATATGGTAAATGGCCTCAAATTGTCTGAAAATGCTCATATATTCACATAAACACTAGATCTTCATATCATATGATAGATCTCCTCATTCTGAACAACTTTTGGGACCAATGTTGTCAATAAAGCTGTTAATTAAATATTGAAGATTATTTTAAAAAGTTACTTTGGCAAAGTAGTCCAAGGCTTTAAGCTGATAATCAATAAAACCACTGAAGTACAATTCTCTAGACTCTGAAGGTCAATAATAATTAAAAACATGTTGAAAAATTGCATTTGGACAACTATAAACCAGTGATTGTATAATATGTTCTTTTCACAGTGTACACAAAGGCCTATTTATACAAACAGAAAGCCCACAAACTATCAAAACTGTGTAAAATAAAGCCTAATTTCATTCTAAACAAGCATGCAAAATTTAAGAGAGATTGGGTAAAAAACTTTACACTATAACAGTTATGTTTAAAAACAGTGTTGAGTAAATGCAACCACTAGATGGCAGCGGAAGACCACTAATGGGCTCATTCAGCAAATTGAAACAGTACTTTTGAGAAGATTTATGAATTCATGCCTAAACAATAAAAAAAACACTGTTACAACATTTTAAATCTCACTGAGTTAAAGTTTTCCATTTTGTTCATACAGACGTACCAGTTTTTAAAATTTTGCCACATTATGATTACAGTGAAACCTGAAAATGACATCCAAACTCTTAAAACTAGTTTAATCATTTAATTTCAGTGCGTGTGTCTGTCTGTCAGCCTATTCTCCGTTTTGGATGTGTTTAACTGTCATCCGTACATCCAGGTTGGCTCAGACCACCTCAGAGGCCTTAATGTGCTTGAACCCCGTAAATGCTGCTTGCAGCTTTAATTAGGGGTTCAAGCACGCAGTGCTGAAACCCTATTGTATCTGTTAGGATTTTTATTATTATTATTATTATTATTCTCCACTCAAACTGATCGTGCAGCCCAAACCGTAAGGCCTAGAGCGCTGAAACTTGGTCAGATGGTAGAAGTCCGGCCTTCTTGTCAGATCCAAAGGCTCGCCCCAATCGGCCTAAAGGGGGCGCTACAGTGATCAAAAATGCGTTAGTGCTAATAACTCCTAAACCGCTTATCATAGAGCCAAAAATTTTACATTTCCGGAATCCGTGGGTCATGCGAAATTAAAAACGGTCACTCTGATTTTGGGTCTAGGAGGCCTCGTTTTTTCGCAAATTTGACGTATGTCCAAAACCTACTTTTGCGAACTAGTCCTAGGTTTTTCGCCCAATCTGAACCAAACCACTGCAGAAATGTTCTCTGGCCAGGGAATATCAATAATTATCAAAAAAAAGTTGAAATTTCGACTCGCTGTCGTAATGGGATGCCAAAACGTTCGAAAGTCGAGGACCAATTTTACGCAACAGGCTATAACTCGTGAAAGAAATAAGATATCTTAACCAAACTTGCTACACATTTGTAAGACCTAAAACTTTGGTCAAATAAAAAAAATTGCACACCTCTGCCACTTGGGGGCGCTATAAAAAGAAAAAACACATAAATGGCTATAACTAGGCTACCGTTGGCTCGATCGACCTAAAAATTGGTATGCAGTGTCTTTGTCTGAAGGGGCACAAGTACCTATGAGGACATTTGCATATCTCAAAAAACATGGCCGCCATTGGCCAAACAATTTTAAGCACCTATTTGAAAGGGTTAACGGATGTTGATCGGAACGAAACTCGCTGGGTGCGTTCGACTCATGAACCTTAAGGTCTGTAAGAATTTTGAAAGAAATCGGCCACTAGTTGGCGCTAACGAGTTTATTGGCTCTGTAATCACGTGGTGTTTCACTTATCAACACAATATGCATATCATTTGATAGATCTCCTCATAATGCACAACTTTGCCTCAAGAACTATTGCTGTCAATCAAATAGTTCAAATGTTATTCACAAATATGTTAAAAACCTACTTTTACGAACTAGTCCTAGGTTTTTTGTCCGATCGGAACCAAACCACTGCAGTAATATTCTGTGGACTCTCTAGATCAATAATTATCAAAAAAATGTTGAATTTTGTCCTTTGGTTAGCTGTAAAGGGGTAATTTAGTAAAAGGGGTGTGGCCAAACATACCCCAAAGCCTATAAAACCTAAACGAAAACTCAAAACTTTATGAAACTTCGTGGAATCATGTATCAGGTGACTCTTAACAAGCATGCAAAGTTTCATGGAGATCGGATCATAGGTGGCGCTATAACAGTTGAAAAAGCCTCAAAAACACACATTTTCAATAGAAAATGATCACAATTTGTAGGACATGTTCATACATTCACACAAACACTAGATCTTCATATCATATTATAGATCTCCTCTTTGTGAACAACTTTGCCTCAAGGAGCGAAGATGTCAATCAAATCGTTCAATTGTTATTCACAAATATGTTAAAAACTTACTTTTGCGAACTAGTCCCAGATTTTTTACCCGATCGAAACCAAACCACTGCAGTAATTTTCTCTGGACTCTCTAGATCAATAATTATCAAAAAAAATTTGAATTTTGTCCTTTGGTTAGCTTTAACTGGCTAAATTAGAAAAGGGGCGTGACCAAAATACCCAAAAGCATATAAAACCTAAACGAAAACTCAAAACTTTATGAAACTTGGGGAAAACATGTAACAGGTGACTCTTAACAAGCATGCAAATTTTCATGGAGATCGGACCACAGGTGGCGCAATGACAGTAGAAAAGGTCTCAAAACATAAGATTGATATGGTAAATGGCCTCAAATTGTCTGAAAATGTTCATATATTCACATAAACACTAGATCTTCATATCATATGATAGATCTCCTCATTCTGAACAACTTTTGGGATCAATGTTGTCAATAAAGCTGTTAATTAAATATTGAAGATTATTTAAAAAAGTTACTTTGGCAAAGTAGTCCAAGGCTTTAAGCTGAAAATCAATAAAACCACTGAAGTACAATTCTCTAGACTCTGAAGGTCAATAATAATCAAAAACATGTTGAAAAATTGCATTTGGACAACTATAAATCAGTGATTGTATAATATGTTCTTTTCACAGTGTACACAAAGGCCTATTTATAAAAACAGAAAGCCCACAAACTATCAAAACTGTGTAAAATAAAGCCTAATTTCATTCTAAACAAGCATGCAAAATTTAAGAGAGATTGGGCAAAAAACATTACACTATAACAGTTATGTTTAAAAACAGTGTTGTTTGAGTAAATGCAATTTATAACCACTAGATGGCAGCGGAAGACTACTAATGGGCTCATTCATTCTAAGTAAAACACTATTGTTCCAAGCTTTCATGAATTCATGCCAAAATGTTAAAAAAATTAACTGTTATAACATTTTAAATCTCATTGAGTCAATGTTTTCCATTTTGTTCATACAGATATATCAGTTTTTACAATTTTGCCCCATTTTGATTACAGTTTAACCGTAAAATGAATTTTGTACTTTGGTTACCTTTAAAGGGGTAATTAAGAAAAGGGGTGTGGCCAAACATACCACAAAGCCTATAAAACCAAAACAAAAGCTCAAAACTTGGTGAAATCATGTGTCAAATGACTTAACAATCATGGACAGTTGAATGGTGATCGGACCATAGGTGGCGCTATAACAGTTTAAAGGCTTTAGAAACACAATATTTCTATGCTAAAAAAAAAAAAAGCTCATATATTCACACGAACACTAGATCTTCATATCATATGATACATCTCTTTATTCAGAACAAGTTTGCCTTTGGGACCAATGCTATCAATCAATACTTTACTAGCTATGAAGAATAAAAAGAGCATGTGTCTATGTTTGGATTACCTTAAAGTGCAGATACAACCACTAGATGGCAGGAAATATTCACTCTTTAATGTTTGGTTTAATGATGTAGTGACATTTAGGTCATTATTTCATTTAAAATCACATTTAGTCAAAGCTCTCAATTTACCACTTCATAAAGACAGAAAGAATATTATAAAAAGGAAAATCCAGCAAGCATTTTATTAGTTCAAATTTATATCATGTACAAAAAAGCCTATAACTTCTAGTAGAAAACTGGAAACTTTATTAAATTGCATAAATTCATGCATTATATTATTCTAAATAAAAATTGAGAATCTTATGGAGATTGGAGAAAAATTAACACTGTGACAGCTATAAAGGTTTAAAACCTCTAAAGATGTTTCCCAGACAAAGATTAAGTCTAGTTCCAAAAGTCTAGTCCTTTCAAATAAATGAAAAACAGTGAACAGGCAAGTGTTAGTATTAATTGGTCAGTTGCATATTTCCATAATATGTTTATTGATATTTTTAAACTGTTGTAAAGAAGTACATTTAAAACAAGTCTCCTTATACAATATCACAATTTATTTAACACAATATCTTTGCACAATTCATAGCATTTGTTTTTGTAGAAAAACAAACAAATTATCATATGAAATAAACAAATATTTTAATATGATATTGGCAATAAATAATTTATATAGTAATTATAAACCCTTATGTTTTTCAGTTTAAAGGAGATATATACAGCAATACATAAAATATCCCCATTTTATTTAAATAGTTTTTAAATTATTTAAAAAGTAGCTTATAAAAATTTACATTTATTAGTTTGTTCATTCATTCATTCATTCATTCATTCATTTGCTTAATTCAATTCAATTCAATTCAATTCACTTCTATGACTTCTGTTAATAGATATGCTAGAAAACTATGACCCATTAACACACTGCATGAAAAATGATAAATGATACGTAAAAAAAATATAATAAGAGTAAATACAAAATAATGGTTGTTAATTATTGGAAACATTTAAAATTACAGAATTGTGAAATAAAATTAAATAAAACAAAAACTAAAAAAAGTAATAAATAAAGAAATAAAATTATTTATACATTCATTCATTGAATTTCAGTTGGTTGTATGTTAAATTCTGAAATATTGTGAATAGAACCCAAAAACCCTAAAGTTATACAAGCCAGTGTGCAATACAGAAGGTACAATAGAAAGTAAAATAATTACAATCCTTTTTCATACATGTAAGTAAATCAGGGTTATAGCAGTTTAGAGTAAAGGATAACATGTCACTGGTGTTTGCTGTGGATATGAGGTAGCAAGAATGCACATACTTCATTTTCATTTAGACATCTAGATAATACCAACACCACAGAATATCTGTGCTACTTGTCTTTTCAAGTAGGTTGCCTTGAGGTGAATGGTGTCAGGTGTAGTTCCAGGTCTACAGAGTGCATTTATGGAGCAATAAACAATAGTTTCATCCAATTCAAATAGAGTTTTAACTAAGATAATCAAAAAGATCACCATTTTACAAAGTCCAGGACAACAGAATTTGACATTAATGCCAGTATAAGAGCACAGTACTATGTTGCTTTCTACTGATGAGATCCAAGATCATAAATCTAAAGCTCCAGCCGGTGCAAAGTCAATAAAACTGGACAGAGAAAAATTGTAGTATCATCCCATGAATGTCAGTTGGTGTTGAATTGAGGCATACAGACGATAGTCAATATTTGGTGTTTACAAAATGAATCCATGAAAGCAGCCTGCCATTAGTTACTTGGCCAAAGATGTCCATGGTGGTGTATCAAAAGTTCTGTGCAGTCAAAGCATTCTTTCTTGCGTAGTTATCCATGCAGTTACATTGAATAGAATGTTGTCATCATTGTGAACGTGCTGTGGTGTACCTGAGGATAAGATTTTGATTAGGAAAAAAATTATTTCTCACAAATGTTATATTTTTAAATGTTTTAAATGAGTAAATAGTCAATTTAACTATAATATGTAATGATTTAAGACATTATGTTTCAAATATAAACATTGCAAAATGCTAAATGTTTTTTTACATTATATCAATATAATAAAACTCATCATTATGTTAAATGATAAAAATCATCTTACCTCTTTCTCAATATTTTCAGTGTTGATGAGGATGAAGCTGCAAATATTTCATATTTTTATCATTTTGCTACAAACTATTTTTACTGTACATAATTTTTTTAAACAATTCATTAGGAATTTCATTAGCAGTAACAGTATAATAAAGTTTGCATATACATTCATGGTAAAAGGACATTGCATAAACATTTTGTACAACAAAAATATATGAAAGAAAAAAATGAATGAATGAATGAATGAATTAGTAAATTAATGAAAAGTACTGATAATATAATAAAAAACAATCATTTATATGCACACACACAAACACACACACACACACACACACACACACACTTATATTAACAGCTAAATATTATAATTGCAATTTCAGTATGAAAACATTCAAGGCCTTAACACCCAGTAAATGTACAGTGCTACATACTGCCTTCACATGCTATCGGAAATGTCCTACCTTTTCATTTGAAGAGAAAATCATGACCTGTTCGTGTTTATGTATTTTGATGTGTAAAACAATATGAATTTTGTTGGTAGACAAGATGATTTTTTGCTTATTTGTTGTTTACAAAATCTTACTGATTGATACTTTGCTACTGAAGACATTTACTCAATATTATATTGGTTTTAAATTTTCAACTAGGAAATGTATATTTCTTCTCATTAGTGGCATGCACAGGCCTACTTAGGGAACAGAACAAACTCAGGTATCTCACAGTTAAAACGGCATTTACATTATAGAGGCGCCTTGATAGTACCAAAACAGTAATTCATAAAAAGAACTTAAAGAGGACAAAGATAGATGTCAGTCAAGTACCATTCAGGTGGCATCACATATGAATAAGAAACACATATTACAATTATTAGTTAGGAAGACAGACTCAGGTAGAGCTAGTAGTGAAATTGGGTACTGAGTTTGAGGCCAATCCTTTTAAAGCAGCAGTTCTTAATCTTGTTCATCTTAAATCCTACTACAAAATTGTGAATTTTATTGTGCAGAGCAGGGGTTATGTTTGCCTGAAAATTCTGAAGACAGATTAAATTGGTAGAGCAATGAACACTTTATACGAAGCATGTCAGTTGAAACACTGTTCATATATGCAGCTGTTTTGTAACATTCTTGTGATTTGAATCATTTTTGATAAAAAACTGACACATGCAAAATATGTACAGTGGGGGTCACAAACAGCTGGGATGTCCTTTATAAACAGTATGTGCATATGCCTAAATCCAAGTCAGCATTTATATTTGTAGGAGCATATGTACACAGTTTTTCTTTTATGAGTATAGCAGGTTTTTGAAAATGTAAACTGCAAATTTGACAAGTAATCATAAGATTAACTTTAGGAAGATTTCTGTACACATTTTATAAATGAGGCCTCAGAATTAAGAACCGCTGATTTAGAGAGAGTTTGGTGCACACCACTAATTCCGATAGCATGTGAAGGCAGTATGTTTCCCCACAGAGGCCGTCCACATTTAAAATTCACCTCTGCATCCCCCCTCCCCCCATCTTGTTGGACGATTTGATTATGCTAACCATTTAAGCACAACACAATCATGATAGCTGAAGTAAGTGGGCATAATATCAATCTTTATTTTATCCAAGTCAATGTCTTTCACATAAACATGATCAATTAATGTATTATTTTCAGTTGTTGGTTTCTCAACAATTTGTGTGAAACCAAAATGTTGCATAAGATGATAAATGCTTGAATAATTGAAAATGTTTTCATTGAAATCTCCTAGAATTATTTTCCCACCTGGTAAGCAGTTAATTTCATGAACTAAGTTAGTCAACATTTCTTGAAACAAGGCAATGTTATATGATGGCGGTCTATATACAACTGCCACAGTTGTGTCCAGATGTTCTATTCTGCACGTCATACATTCAATGTTCATGCATGGTAAATCCATTAAATGAACTTTGACTTTTTCTTTGTGATATATTCCAACACCACCACGATTTTCCTCTTTTAGTTTCGCAAAAACATCTTGACTTGTGTCATATGCAGCACTACGTGTTTTTCCATGGAAATAGTACCCATCAAGACTCACTTCATTCTCCACATTGTTTGATTTCAACCATGTCTCTGTTACACATATCATATCTGCTTCAAAGTATCTGTTATCTTGGCGAATATCTAATTTATGTGGGATTAATCCTTCAACATTGTGTAACATAATTCTGTATTTGAAAGTTTCTGTTGATTCACATGGAAGAATGAATGGAGGCATATTCTGTAGTGCTTGCTCAATGTTATCCTTCGCAAAAATAACGTTTTCTTTGAAATCTTCAATGATGAGTCCATCAAGAGAGGTCACTCGACTTAATGCTACATACGCTTGTCCTGCAGCAAATATCTTTTTCATTGAAACAACAGCTTTGTCAACTGTTAAGCCTTGTACTTTATGAACTGTGCAAGCCCAAGCTAATCTGATAGGATACTGCCTTCTGACACCACCATCATTGGTTACTTTCTCTTCTTCAGGTTCAATTGGTGTTGCTTTTTCCAGTCCAGGTTTTAAACACGGATGTTTGGCTCTTGCTTCTTTACCAACTTGGTCATTGTCAAATTCAATATATATTTTTGAGGGAAATGTTTCATTATCATCATAACAGAATTCTTTAATTGTGCCAAAAATTCCATTCACAAGACCGTCTGAAACATTAATATTTTTTATAAGCATTATTCGAGCATCAGTAGCTAATTCAAGGGATTTTTCTAAACAGCTGTTATGAACTTTGAAATGATGCCCATCTTTTGTTTGCATTCGGCCAGTCTTAGCATTTCTCTCAAAGTCTTGTGCTTTTACAGTAACTGTGTCTGAGCATAATTTATGCAGCATATGTATGTTGTGTACATCAACTTCACTGTTTGTTGCATAAATGTGAATGTCTGTACTTTCATCACCATCACCTGTTTCACATTTTTTAAGCATAGTAACATCATCTTCACGCATTGGTTCATTCTTTTTACGTGACCTTAAACGATTTAGTAATTCAGCAAATTCTTTGTCCTTCTGCCTCATGATCTCTGTGAGTTCAACAAAACTAAAGTGAGTTTCCCAAAGATTCACGCTGTTCACTGGTTCAGTATAAAGTGGTTTTCCTTTGACGGGAGAAAGTTGATAAAAATCTCCAACTGCTATTACTGAGACTTTTCCAAATGCTGAATAATCTCCTGTTTGTTTGATTTGTCTCAATCTGCCATGAATATATGCCAAAAGTTTATGATCAACCATTGAAATTTCATCAATTATTAATATTTCCAATTTTCCCAATTTTGCTCTCAAGGAATTAATTTTTTCATCTCCAAGTGGCTGATATGGCAATGTAGCATTCATTCCAATAGAGAAAGTTGAATGTATAGTTTTTGCACTAATGTTAAAGGCACTGACACCGGTCGGAGCTGTTAAGAGCACATGTGTCTCATCTGGATTTTCTGATAACTTTGATAGAATGCGAGAGGTTTCATAATGCATAGCTTTAATCAACACTGACTTTCCAACTCCTCCAGGCCCAGATATGAACACATGAAATGGTTCTGGGTTTTCACCTTGTACTTTTGCTAGACACCACTGTCGCACTTTATAAAAGATTTGTGACTGTTTCTCATTCAAAGAACGCAGCAAACACATTGCATCTTTCTTTGTCATAGCACAAGGATTCTTTTCTAATGTGAATCCATGAACATTTGGTAATAGATCAGGAATGACATCATCACCTTCCTCTGTTTCTATTGGTTGTTCTTTTCTAGTATCTAGACATTCTAAACGCTCAAGTTCTGCTTCTGGACAGATTTGGGCCCAAGCGTCTTCCATCGGTCCATGTTGTTCTAAGTCATCTTGAGCTTTTTGTATTGTCTCTGCTTCTTTTTCAAATTTTGACCTGTTTGTGTCGACTATGATTTTCACTGACTCAAGTTCATCATTATACAATGTGACAAATCCAGTCTCATAAAACTCCTGATATGAAGTGAAATTTGGTGGTTTCAGTTGATTTTGCAAAAAGTGAGGCAAAAATAATTCCAAAATACTTTGATAATAATTTTCAGGATTTTTAGTTGGTGAAAAACGAGCATATCGTACGACTGCAAAATCTGTCCGAGTTCTTTTTCTCACAAACCCCATGTCATTTTCCAGTTTTACTCGGTCTGTGCATGACTTTTCAGATTTGGACAGAACTCTGTATTCTGATGCAAAGGACGCTAAACACATTTCTGTAAATTCTTGAGTTTTTGGACGAGCTCTGTATCTGTCTGTGATGCTTTTCATCCATATTTCATCATTGTCAGTTTCTTCCTTTTCAGCCTTTTTATTTATGATATTTAAAGGTAAACTCATTTTTACTGTATTAATACCAGTTGGAATAAAAACCACTTTCCTCGATCCTTCTTTTAATCTCATATTAGTCAAACGATAAATGCTCTCTTGGGCAGACACTTCTCTATTGTGAAGAAAAACACTTCCAAGTTTTCTTAAAGCTTGTTTTGCATCCATATTGCCATCCTTGTGTGCTTCTTTCTGTGCATTTGCCAGCAGCAATCCCATTTCTCTCTCTGCTTTTGAAATGTAGGAAATGATATACACTATGCAAGAGTAAGCATCAACAACAAACTGTATGTCCATGTTTGCATTCCAGCATTGCAAGAGATCTTTATTATACTGATTTACCCACACATCACTTGGTTTCCTTTTCAGCACAACATTTGTTTTCTTTGTCATTTTGTTATAAGCGCATTCAAATATCTCTTGATTTATACCAATAGATGCAAACATAGAGTCGACAGAGTCAAAGACAGCATCAGTGTTCAGCAAACATTCTCTTACTCTTTTCATTATAGATTCAGCTAAATCTTTTGATATATCATTAGAATTCTTTCCCTTTTTGTCTTTACTTTTACATTGTCCATCATCTGTTGTTTTTTCATTCTCATCAGTTTGTCTGTTTCTTGTAATGAAAGTATTTTTGCTAGGTGGACGTGGAAAGTTAAATCTACATGTAGTGCCTTTCTTTCTACAAGTTTTTGCATGTCTTTTGCTGTGTTGTTGGACAGTGCTCACAATTTCATGCATTTCTGTTTCCTCTTCAGGTGGCATTTCACAAGTGACATAACGATCAACAAATGCTACAACTTCATCATCATCCTCTCTGTCGACTTGTGGTGCATTTTCAACCCAAAACAGACAATGTGTGTGAGGTGATCCACGTTGTTGAAATTCAATTCGATAGAAATAATCTATTATTTTTCCAATGGGTTGAGCTGGTGACATAATCACATCTTTCAGAAAACAGTGGAATCGATGATCAAACATTCTGGCAGCAGTTACTGGGTTTCGTTTCAGCATCCCACATCTATCAGACCAATTCAGTTCATCAATAGGAGTTTGACAACCCTCTTGTTTCACAATACACTGCAATAATTCTGGCCAACGCAAGTCAGCTGAAGAAAATGAGCAAAACCATGTTGGGATCCCAAGTTGCCTCACCATTGCAAACAAATCTTTTTGAACAGCTTGCCAAAAAACAGGACTGCCTCTCACTGGCTTTAAAAACTTGTAACCCTCGTCATAATTCAAAATCCTTTGAAGTGAATCTTTGTTTGTCAACATTTCTGAGGTAATTGTTGTTTTGTTGCTTGAATCATAGCCTTTCCTCAAAGCAATAGATACATTAGAGATAACTTGATTGAGCTCAGATAAGTATTGTCCATAAAAGATATAGTCAAGATTTTGGGCAAAACGTCCATCTGCATTTAAAATTCTGTTGTTTAAATATCTAGACAGTGTTAATTTTTCAGGTCGTGAATCATGAAATGTGCCTGTTCCTTTTGGGAACAGAACTGGAAAACATTTGGCTTCATTAGTTTCATCCATTAACAATCTCACTGGATTATTGCCCTCTGCTGGTGCAAGTGACATAACTCCATCAAAATGTTGATCTAAAACCTCTTGAGCAATATCCACTGGCTGCAAACATGAATCCATAAACAAACCATGCTGCTGTCGATCATGAAGTGTTTCATCAGTGATTTCATCTTCATTTTCAGTATTGTGTTCATTATCAACACACACATCCTGACAAATGTCTAAATCAGACACATTATTGCTTTTATCATTACTGTCTTCTTCTGTTTTACTCAGAGGATTGGTCCAACTGTTGTTAAACTCCACATCTGTATACCATTTGTTATTTTCTTTCAAATATGCCAAAGCTTTTTTTATCTTCTCTGACTGCACATATTTATATTCGTAATGCCCTTTATATGTCAGTTTTCTCTTAAGCTTTACACGTATCATCAAATCATTTTCAGATCTAGGTAAAACATTCACCACTTCTGTAACATTAGATGGAATACAGCTTATAGGCCCATGGACTCCATTTTGTCCTCCTCGTGGTAAAGCCAGCATTTTCATAAATGGAATATTCTTTGCTATTAAATGATGCTCAAGAGAGTTTAAACAGTTCAGTTCAGAAGGAATAGGATCCAGAGCAAGATTGTTTGCAACACTTTCAGCAGGTAGTTTACCTTCACAAATTTTTTTGTCACATGTGTGGCAAATCCACAGAGATTCAGCAGGGCTATTTTTATATACACAATCGTGACTACAGTGTTTGTTACATTTATGAACATAATTAAGTGTTATACATTTTTCTGCAATACAGCCAACTTGATTTGATTTTTGATAATATTTATTTTTACTGCAGCGTTTGACCTGTGTTTTGAAGCAGCAACGATGACACACTGCACAAACATATTCAGGACCTGAAGATATTTTTTGTTTAAACTCTTCAATTACATAGTCTATTACCTTTCTTTTGATTTCTGCTTCATGTTGTGTTTTAACATTTCTCATTTTAATGCTATTGGCAAAACTAATATCATTTTTATATTTTTCTATATTGTAATGTATCACTATGTCTTTATGTATTTCATTCTTATGATATTTTTGGACACTTTGCTGTTTAACAAACTCTCTGTGTGACTCGTCCTGTTTATACTTGTCTATGCTGTACTGCTTAACAGACTCCTTGTGTCTTTCGATTTTACTGTATTTTTGACTACTGTAGTGTTTCACAGATTCTTTGTGTACCTCATCTGTATTGTACTTTAGGACGCTATATTTTTTAACAGCCTCACGATGCAAATCATTTGAATTGTATTTATCTATGCTACACTTCCTTACTTTTTCTCGTTGCTGTTCACTTGTTTTGTACTTTTCAGTGCTGGATGTCATTACCTGTACTCTGTAAGTTTCATCATCATGATATCTCTTGTTTACTTGAATTTTTTTCCTCTCTTTTACGGTAATATTAGTAGCATATTGGAGTTTCTTTTTGTTAAGCCTATATGCATATAATGAACCTTTTAATGATGCATTAAACATTGAATTATGAAATGTTGATTTACAAAAGGAGCCACAGTTACCATCCTTGCTCTTTACACATGCAACAACTTCATAATGGCAGCTGTTAACATGTTTCAAATAAATTCCATGGTTTTGACAGCTGTGTCTATTAAAGGACACATTTGAAGATGAAAATTTAAGCCATTTCTCTCGACTGTATGTAAATATGTCTACACCAATTAAATCACTGGCTGCTTGTATTTCCATCTCTGTCGCCCAACTTCCAACATATTTCATTCTTGTTTTGGCAATGTAGTCTGATACAGAGCTGTATCCTTGTCTGAGATTCTGTACATACTTTTCTTCATTTTGCAGTATGTGTGTAACTACAGCTCGTCTCACTTTTCGGTGTTCTTCTTCACTTCCACTTACAGCAAAAGCTACTGATCTAAAAAAGCAATTACCATCAGCCAAAATACTTTTTGTTTCACAAGGTTCAGCCATGTCAACAATCTCATTTGAATTATTGTCTTCTTTTATGATGTTTACGATGTTTAGCTTTAAGCAAACACTCTTTTGTTGCTGTAGTGTCAATGGACTAAACTGTAAAGAAACATTGACAGTTTCTGAAACAAATTCAACATCACCTGAATTTTCTTTTGTTGGATATAAAGAAATCTTTTCAGTTTTCTGTTCAACACACGATTCATGCACATATATTTTATCTATGTTTGTGAAATCAGTCAAAGATTGACTGCAGTCAACATCAGGTTTCATTTCTGACACAGCTTTGCAGTGTAAATCATTTGATTTGTTTACACGTTTATTCATTTTTCCTTTATGCTGTTCATTTTTCTTGTATTTTTTATTGATGGATTTCATCATTGAAATGTAAGTTTCATCCTCATGGGATCTTTTCTTTGGCTTCATTTGTTTTTCTTCTTTGAACTCTGTACTATTGTTGCAGTCAAGTTTCTCACTAGAATCCTCACGTGACTTTAAAGACACATTTGATGCTAGATCAGACAGTGAATCTTGAAATGGTGATTTACAAATTAAGGCACAGTTACCATCCTTGCTCTTTCCACATACAACAACTTCATAATGGCAGCTGTTTACATGTTTCAAATATATGCCACTGTCTTGACAACCATGTGCATTAAAGGAAGCATTTGAAGATGAAAATCTAAACCATTTCTCTTGACTGTATGTAAATATGTCTGTGCCAATTAAATCACTGGCTGCTTGTATTTCCATCTCTGTCGCCCGATTTCCAACGAATTTCATTCTTGTTTTGGCAATGTAGTCTGGTACAGAGCTGTATCCTTGTCTGAGATACTGTAGGTACTTTTCTTCATTCTGCAGAATGTGTGTAACGACAGCCCGTCTCACTTTTCGGTGTTCTCGTTCCGTTCCACTTACAGCAAAGGCTAATGCTCTAAAAAAAGAGTTTCCATCTGCAACAACCTTGTTCGTTTCACAAGGCTCAACCACTTCAACAGTCTCGGTTGGATCGATTTGATGTTTTACAATGTTTGCAATGTTTAACTTTAAGCAAACAGCCCTTTGCTTCTCATGTGTTAATGGACTAAACTGTAAAGAAACACTAGCAGCTTGTGAAGTAAATTCAACATCACCTTCATTTTCATTAGATGGGTATGGTGTTTTTGGTCTCTGTCGTGCATAAGTTTCTCTCACAGATGTTTCATCTACGTCCATGAAATCACCCGGAGATTGACTGCACTGAACATCACCTTCACTCTCACTTACTGCTGGACCAGCATTCTCGATCACTTGCCAGAATGGCCGTTTTCTGCCAGTCATAACCGCGTTGACCCCAGTTACCTCAAACTCCTGGTAACGTGCATTTATAGACGCGGCAAGTTTCCGGAAATGAACAATCAGTGAGTGCAAGTTACGATGGTAAACCACTACACTCTTACCGTCTGCTACACATCTGCCATCACCTCGTCTTGAATGTGGATCAATCACTGCATACCAGGAACCTTCTCTGACAGCTGCACATATGGTTAGCTTAATATTCACTAAAACCGTATCAAAGCTCTGGAATGCTCGATTTACTGCTTCATCAAAAGACATAGCATACCCTTGTAGTTCTCCATCATATTTATTGACACCAAACAAGCCAGTCAATGCTTCACCATAGTTTATTGAAAACCGACAATCTTTCAGTGTGTATGTGTCTGGTAGCTCATGAACAGCTATGAAGCCGGATTCAGGATCGTTGATTTTCCCTGCGTCTCTCATGGCACTGTACAGGTCATCTCCATGGATCAGAACAGCATTCAGGTCACTTCTCGTCCACTGCAACACACTTTTCATCTTACACATCATAATTGCAGTTAAACTGTTTGCACCACATTGACTTCCCCTATTCCGGCCAAAACGGTAATCTCCTTGATGGAAAGAGCCACTGATGTAAGAAGTCTGTGGAGATAGAGCAGAAACATCATTCACAGTTATCTTAGTACTTTCTTCAGGGGTTTTTTCAGGGGGGTTTTCAAAGGTTTTTTCAGGGTTTTGTTCAGACTTGTATTCAGACTTGTATTCAGACTTGTATTCAGACTTTTGTTCAGAGTTTGTTTGCACGTTGTGATAGACACAACGTTCAGTTAATCCTGGCAATTTTTTAAGAGGTGCCAGGGCCTCTGATGGAACAGCATCCATCCGGTCTGCTATTCTTTTCTTAGCCACCTGGGAACGCTGAGACTGCTTCGTCCGAGGCATCTATACACAAAATATAAAAAGAAATTAAATGAAACATCACTGCATCATAATTCACAAACACAATACAGTGAAGAATTTAAGAACATAGTGTTAATTCATCTTAAAAATAACATCTATTAATGATTACATTACATGCCACTCTGCTTATTTTGGACCTTTGTACTTAAAATGTCTATGTATGGAAACATAAAATAAATACAAGCATTAAATTTACATAATTGTAAACTTAAGTAATAAAACTTAATGTTAACTAAATAAAAACTGGCAACTATTAACAGAAAACATTAGCTAATCATAATATCTAAACAAAACATAATTATTCACACACACACACAGACACACACACACACACACACACATATATATATATATATATATATATATATATAAAGATAAAATGTACCTTAAATGTAAACTAAGCTTTTCAATAATGAGATTGCACTAAGACACAGATGATGAACAATAAACATCATTCTTTAAATCCCTGCGAACTATACATCTAAAAACACTTCCAAGCAATTATATTGCACAACCCTGTTTTAATTTGTTATATTGACATCTAATGATGAAATACTTCAGTTACATTTCAATTATTTTTGCTGAAAAGTCATTTACCTAACCTTCTTTGAGATACCTTTACCACATTTTTTAACTTACAACTATTTCATATTATTTGATACAATTTGTTTTTATTTTCTATATAAAGAAATAATTTACCTTTTTTTCTAAATGATTTCAAAATTCTGTATAAATAAGTAAATTTTCCAATAATATCATGAGTACACATACAAGTCTATGTATGAGTGTGTACGGGTGTAAACAGCCATTCAAAAGCATTTTAAAGAAATAAAACATCAATTAGTGTTAGTTCATATTACAACAAGGTTTAATAATGATGTTGCATTCCACTGTTCCATATACCGCTTTGCTTATTATTTATGTTTAAAATGTTTCATTATGCAAGAAAACCTTGTGCTTTGTTCATCTGAACAACTTATTTAGACTATTTAATGTGATTATGCACACACTTTAATAAACCCAAATCAGTTTTTGTTTCAAGTAAATATGTTAGTTGACTTAACACATAAAACAAGACACTTTTTCACCACCTGTTGGCGTATTTGTGTAATATGAAAAAAATGGTCACTGAACAAATCTGAACGAATCATTTTGGTGAAAATGAAAATAAACAACTCTCCTGAAAAAATCTAAATTTCCACCACAAAATTCCACACAACATAAATGGATTTTTAAAAATTTAGTTTTTAGTGACCTACTCCAACTCACTCCACAGATTATGAGATGACCCGCGCATCACTATTGGCCAAATCAGATGAGGAAAGACAACTGACAGCCAACCTAAAATCCAGAATCATATCTATTTTAAAGGGGTCACACATGGGATGAGAAGCGCAACGCCACATCATTTTATGTTTTTGTTTTCTATAAGTGTATGCACACCAGCTGCAAAATTTGGCGCCTGATCCTGGCGCCCAGCTATAACTCAGGACATTATGTGCATTTACATGAACAGTTTTTGCTTCCATCAGAATTAATACTGAATGATGAATCCAAACGTAGTGTTTCCATGAATGCTAAATAAAGTAATAGGGTTGATATGTGTTTACGTGTCACAAGCTTCTGATCAGATTTACTCTTTTGACATGTCCACACTGCATCAATATGCAGAGTTTCCCACTATTGTTATAAAAAGCACAATTGATATTTGTCTACTTAAAGTACGAATTAACCGACGACCATCACATGAACTGTTGTGATGCTTAAAATTACTTTAGAAAAAAAAATGGTGTAAAAGTGTCCCTTCCTGCACCCAAAACTAGTCGTCTGTTTGTGCAGCTTGTGCGCAAGACAACATTCCTGGACCTGCTCTACCAAGATGACCATGACTTGAATGTTGAAGAGACCAAGAAACGGTCATTTTCAGTATAAAAGCGCAGTCAACACAAACCGTGAGAGAAGAGGGTGAACAAAATGAGGAGGAAGCCACGTTGAGCCGCAGCCCAAAGGAAAAAAAAACTCTGGATGCACTGTTTTTTTGAATTTTAAATGCATTATTTTACTTAGGATGAAAAAAGGCTTTTGGCTTTTCTTCTGTGGCCACATTGGGCAAAATATTAATAATGCACGTTTATTCAAAGCATAAGAAAATATAACTGTGAAAAAAAAAAAAAGTATAATATTTAAAATAATGTTTAGAAATAAAATGTAAATAATAAGTAAATTTTTCATTTAAACATGTGATGCAGTAGGATGAAAACCCACCATAAAGTCTCAAGAAATGTTTTTGAAAAAAACTGAACTCACCTTAATTTTACATGTCTTTCTAAACAAGCGGCTCTGTTGTGTGAGAGGAGAGTGCAAGCGTTTTACAAAGCATCCCTCTCTAGAAAATGTGTGAAATACGTGTTCTGTGTAAATGGCTTGGTTTCAGTTTTGACGTAAACAAGATTTTCTACACATTGTCTTTTTCCACGATATTTGATTGAACATCGTAGCAGTGCTGCATCTAGTTGCTTCAACTGTATAAGTTAACAAAAACATTCTAATTCAATGACAATTTTATATTATATTAATATTATATTTATATTAAGTATAATTTGACCATCCACGCACTGTCCACATTATGTAATTTTCGTCATCAAGAGGCCTCGCAGACAGCGGTGCATCCGTCCACGAGGTCTCAAAAAGTGCCTGCACACAGACGGGGTGCGCAGCTGTCAACAGTGCATGCACGAGGTGAATGATGACAGAAGTGATACTGCTCTTCGAGCTCATCCGCCTTCTGAAAGCGGTGCAGATGAAGCTGTGTGTGAGACGGATCGGAACGCGAATGTGACGTACACCCAGGTCAGGCCTTAAAGCTGCCTCCTTAACGGACATCTACAATTCGAATGCAACATTTTTGCATTCGAATGTGGAATTTTTTTGTTTATTCTACAAATATTTGAAATTAATTTTTTTTGACAGCCCTAGCGTTAACATTGTAGTTCAAAATAAGAATACACATCCGATCATCTAAACGCTTGAATGTCCAAACCATAAAACAAATACAACTGACAAACTTGTAAGTGGAGAGACAAGACCATCACTATGTGTTGAACCGGCGTTCACCTCCGTATTTTGCTTTTATGCCACTGACTGGAGAGCACAGTCATGTGGCTCCACACGCGGTAGTATGCTTTTAAGGGGAAAGTATTAACAGGATTAAAAAAACTAAAAAACCAACATAGGAAAATTACGTCAGTTAGAGGTTCTGAATTTTGGTTTCGATTACTTCTCAATTAATCATCAAGCCCTACACAGGATATTACACAAATCTTATCACCTGCTATCTATTAACTAAATTCACTACCCAACATACTTCACTGTTAAATAATATTGAAATATTTTTAAAAAAAGTAACATCTTACCTCAAATCCTGTTTCTGCAAATCTTCTGCAACACAAAACTGTGAAAACAACAACAAACAATTAAATTTAATGAAAACACTAAAGACTCTACACTACAGTTCAAGATTTTGCCAGCATTGCCAACAATGAAATGGCCAACTCCAGCTGACATGTACACAAAACTCATACATACAATCACATGTTTTACTCAAAATGCATATTAAGAGAGATGCTGATATCATTAAATGTTTTACTTTGTTTCTTTACACAAAACCTAAATGATTTTTTATCCACTGAATTATGTTATCTGATGAGCATCACTGGTTTACAACTCAATATCAAGTATGTTTTCAAGATCGCTCATGTGAGACCTGACAATCATGTAACTCATTACTTACCCACCCAGTCTCTTCCGATCATGAACGTTTTTATTAGCTTGTTTTTGTGTTTGTTGTGTACATAACTGAATGATTATGAAACTCTCGCAAAGACAACCAGGAAGAGACTTAAACTGTAATTCATCGACTGACCGCTTGACGCTGGCTGTAAAAGAGAGTCACTCTCATAGACTCCCCATGTTAAAATGCCCAACTTTAAAGCAGAAAAAAAACGTTTACTGCCTGGTTCAAAAAATAATTTTGGTCTATAAAGATCATTTTAGCCTTCATGACAACTGTGACGGGGGAAGGGGGGGGGGGGGGGGTTAATAACTCACCCGTTTAAATTATATTAAGCCTTAAACTTTTAACTACTAATGGCACCGCTTTACTGAGAAAGATAAGCATGGTAATCGCATGCTATCAATTGCACCGACCTAACGAACTACTAAACTAATAATGACAATCACAACACCTCAAACCACGGATGAGTAATATTAATACTCTGATGATTTAGATTACACAGAGAGCAACATCACCGCATGTCTTACCTTGTTTTGCAATGTGAGAAAAATGGCTTCCTTTCCGGGAAACAGGAAGTCGTTCTGTCTGACAATTTCGCTCCCTCTAGTGAATGGAATAATAAAAACAGATTATGATTACTGATACATCTGAAAACTATGTAAAAAGGAAAAGACTTGCAGTAAGTATTTAATTGCATATAATTTAATTAAAACTAAGGATACTAAAATTTCAGATGATAATACATTTTTTTAACATAATTTGATAATAATAATCATATCAATCCTTTGGTAAGGATTCATATTAACTACCATACATAGCATAATATCTATCATTTATTAAAAATATCTATATGTTTTTAATATAAATATATTATTAGCCATTTTAAGATATCTTCTTTACATAGTGTATTCTAATACTAAAAGAAATAAATTCTCATATTCTCATAAACTCTATAACTGTATAAAATAATTTCATTTTAAACAAACATGCAAAATTTAAGCGAAATTGGGCAAAAAAATATCAGTAATAGTTATAAAGGTTAAAAACAGTGTTGTATGAGAAATTGATTAAAATAATAATTTAACCATTTAATTTCTGTCTGTATGTGTGTGTACTTGTTTTTCTATTCTGGTGGGGACTTAAACCTGAATACACACAGACTCATGGGGACTCGTCTCACGGTGGGGACGTAAATTGAGGTCCCCACGGGTAAACAAGCTAATAAATTACACAGAATGAAGTTTCTTGAAAATCTAAAAATGCAGAAAGTTTCCTGTGAGGGTTAGGGTTGCTGTAGGGCCATAGAAAATACGGTCTGTACAGTAGAAAAACCATTACACCTATGGAGAGTCCCCACAAGGATAGCTTACCAGACGTGTGTGTGTGTCTGTATGTGTGTGTATAGCCACATTTCAATTTTCTGTAATTTTTATAAACATGTCTAACAAAAAAAGTGTCTAGGACAATAATAATCAATATTATGTTGAACATTTGAATTTGGACAGTTGTAACAGGTCTAATTTTTTATTTTCTTGATGTAGACTACTAAAATCTATAATTATTCAAATGAAAATTCCAAACATCACAAATATATGTAAACTCATGTATTATATGATTGTAAACCATCGTACAAAATGTGATTGAGATTGGATAGAAACTGACACTTTACTAGCTATGAAAGATAAAAACAATATATGTTTATTGTCAGGTCATTATTACATCTAAAATCACATTTACTCAAAGTTCACAACTTACCACTTTATAAATACAAACATATCAGTTTTGATAACTATGCCAAATTATAATTAAATTTAAAACTGAAAAGAATGTTATAAAAACGACAATTCCAGTAAGCATTTTATTTCATGCAAGTAATTTCAAATATCTATCATGTACACAGAAGCATAACGTCTAGTAGATAACTAAAACATTTACTAAATTGCATCTATTCATGTATTATTTTAATGATTCTAAATAAAAATTGAGAATCTTATGGAGACTGGGAAAAAAATAACACTGTGATGTTATAAAAGTTTAAAACAACTAGGAGTGATTTCATGAAAAGATTAAGCCTACTTCCTAGATCTGGTAGTTTTAACCAGATGAATAGAAATCTGCTTTATGTCATGGTTTTAAATAGTCTCAGACTTAATTGGCACAGTACATAGCAAGGTTTTTCTTTCATTAATTAAATAATTTAAAAACTATTAACAGGTAACTGTCAAATGTAGGTTTTTACAATATGTTTACTAATATTTTAAACTTCTGTAAAGAAGTACATTTAAAACAAGTCTCATTATAAAATATCACAAAATGTATTTATAATTCATAGCGATTCTTTTAGAAAAACAAATTATCATATGAAAGAAACAAACCTTTTTAATATTATATTGGCAATAAATATTTTTTTTTAATATTAATTAATAAACTTATGTTATCGGTCTAAAAGAGGTCTATACAGCAATACATACAAATATATAGCCTACACAATTTCATTAGGGCCCGAGCACCGATGGTGTGAGGACCCTCTTGTATCTGCTTTGTTTATTATTATTATTATTAGGGCCCGAGCACCGAGGTGCGAGGACCCTCTTGTATCTGCTTTGTTTATTATTATTAGGGCCCGAGCACCGATGGTGTGAGGACCCTCTTGGAATTGCTCCGTTTATTATTATTAGGGCTCAAGCCTGGAGGGCGAGAGCCCTATTGTTTTCCTTAGGATTATTTTTAGGGCTCAAGCCTGGAGGGCGAGAGCCCTATTGTTTTCCTTAGGATTATTTTTTTATTTTTTTTTTTTCTTTATTCTTCTAATTTTTTTCCAAGGTTTCGGGGGCTTTTGGGGTCCTTAACATACTCAAAAACTCTTGAAAATTGGCACACACCTTGGAACCTGCGGCCATTAGGGCCGGGCAGAGTCTGATACACGGGCGTGGCACAGGGGCTCTACAGCGCCCCCTGTAGTACTGAGGGCCATATATCATGCATACTTGCACGTATACATATGAAACTTGGTACATATATATAACTCATCAAACCAAACAACTTTCACACTGCATGTCATAAGCTCCGCCCAACAGGAAGTTGGCTATTTAGGGTTTTATGAAAAACACATGCTCTGGAATTTGATATACTCCTCTGAGGAACTCCACCCGTTCACCACAAAACTCGGTGAACACGATCTCAAGACATTGGGGATGCTAAATTGCGAAGAGATTTTTGATATCTCGAACGGTTTGCCCGTGGCGAGGCGTTGAAATTATGGCGAGAAATGAGAAACAGGAAATGTCTAATAACATCCACATACATTTCCTGAATTTGATCAAACTTAATTTGTTTGTTCGTTGTATGATACCGATCGTATATATGTGACTATTAGGAGTCAAAGTTATAGCGCCACCAACTGGCAGCAGGAAGTGAATCATTTTCAAAACGCTTTGAATTCAGCATCTTATTTTTACTTGATTTGCTTCAAACTTCATCAGAATAATGACAAAACACGGCCGAAGAAAATCTGTTGTGGGGATATTGATATCTAATATAGTGTTGCCATGGCAACGTGTCAAACTTGAATGTTCTGTTCTGGTGATTTTTAGGCAGACAACAAGCTCAGATTTACATGAAACTCGAAACAGATATCAGTATTAAAGATAGCTAAACCATGGCAAAAGCTTTGAAAAGGGCGTGGAAGAGGCACTCTATAGCGCCACCTTTTGTCAAAAGTGGGGGGGTTAGTTTTAGCTACAGACACCAAACTTGGTACATAAATTGTTCTTATCAAGACGGACAACTTTCTAATTCACAGTCATAAGCTACGATCAACAGGAAGTCGGCTATTTTGATTTGAATGTGTATTTTTGAGATTTTACAGTTGTAAAATTAATGAATACTCCTCACAGGGGAAGTACACTATACACACAAAACTTTGTCTACATGAAGAAAAAACATCGAGGAACTTAAATTGCGAACAGATTTTGGTTTGCTTGAACGGTTTTGTCGTGGTGATTTTTTGAAATGACAGTAAAAAGTGAAACATTAATCGTCTTCTATTTTTAAATTGCAGCTTCCAAACCTTTAAAAAACATTTTTCATTTAGAAAACCAGTGATTCTGAGGAAATATGCATAGTTTCATGACTTTACAGCACTGTATGATTAAAAGAAAATTAAAAAACTGTCAGACATCTGATCTCACTCTGTCACTCTGTTTGAGGAATGTATGAGTGCTGACTGTGTGTATGTGTGAGTGTGAGTGGGGGAGGGGTGTGAGCTGAGTGGCAGACAGACAGACAGAGAGAGAGAGAGAGAGAGAGAGAGAGAGACTTAAACATCTCTTTAATCACCAGAAAAAAAAACTGTTTTTTAAATTGTTATTTTTTTGTTGTTGTTGTTAATTGTGCTGTTTTCATTACAGCTTAAGAAATATCTTAGGCCTTATCCTTTTCTGACAGTTTCAGGGATTAAAAAAAATCCTAAAAAACCTTATTTGTGCTGCAAATAATAATTTCAAACTCATTTGATACTGACCTCTGACACCCTGTGACATGACATTTATTTGAATTTACATAATCTCAAGGATGTAACAGTAAAACTGTTCAGCTCACAGATGAAGACTAAGCTGTAATGCAAGCAGAACTATTTCACAAATGCTTATAGGTTAATGAAATCATAACAAAACACTTTTAAATTATTTAAGGATTTGGTAACACTTTAAAATAATGTCTCAATTGTTAACATTAGTAAATGCATTGGTAACACTTCATAATAGCTGCAATTCTTAGCTAAGCATTAGTAAATAGTCAGTTCATGCTTTATATAGCCTTCTCCCAAAATTAATATTTTAGTAAGCATTTTATAAATACAGCTATAATTAAATTGTTCATGGTTTATATGCACATTTATTTTGAGGAGATTAAAGGCTGTAATCTTCCTAAAAAAATGTAAAATAAAAAATAAAATAAATAAAATAAACAAACACAGAACTCATAAATATTTATTTCAAGATGCAATAAAAGAAAACTGTACACTTGAATTTTTATATATATATATATATATATATATATATTAGGGGTGTAACGGTTCACAAAATTCACGGTTCAGTTCGATACGATACACTGATGTCACGGTTCGGTTCGGTTCGGTACGTTTTAGATACAGCAAAATGTAAAAACATCTCAACTTTTCAGAATGCCGCAAGCGCACCGCGGGTCATGTGACAAGAACTAACCAATCAGCTTCATCCTTTCCCGTAACAACGTTGAAAACTCAGCCAAGATGAAGGAACAGCTGTTCACAGTTGTATATGGATTGCAATTTTGAAATAAATTTAGTAGCAGAGCTACTGCAAGCGATTTTTAGAGCTGCAAATCCATTTATCATTCGCTGAAATTTCCGCGTCTCATGGAGAGAGCACGTCATTGTTGCTTAGCAAAGACAGACGCCTCATGAGCGCTTCTGCCCGAGCGCTTTGGAAAGGAGGAGAAAGATGCGCTTAGCGTTTTCCATGCGTTTTTAGGCGCGATATGTGAACGGCCTCTAAGGCGCTCGCTCACTCAGCACGCGCTGAAGGCTCGTTGCAAAATGTCTAATGCATTTAACAGACCAGAAATATAAGATCCTAAAATAACCAACAGGTCTGGTGTGGGTGCACTTTGGATTCCCTGTAAGCTATAATACCGGTGTCTAAATGCTGGAGGGATAGTTTGTTGCGTGCTTGTTTCTCCTTTTTTTCGTCTTTTCCCAGATACTGACACAATAAGGTGATGTCAGCGTAAATGAGTTGACATGTTTCAAGTATTCCCGCTGGTGTTTTTTTTTTTTTTTTTTTTTTTTTTTTTTTTTTTTGTATTCCCGCTGGTGTACCCTGTCATGTTGCAGATGTGACATACCGTTGTTTTTTTATCCACCACTCTCTTGCCATCACCATTATAGCTTAAAGGGAATCCAAAGTGCACCCAAACACCAGACCTGTTGGTTACTGGAGGATCTTCTTTTTTCTGGTCTGTTAAACGCATTGGCCGTTTTGCAACGAGCCTTCAGCGCGTACTGAGTGAGCGAGCGCCTGACTGAGTCGCCCAACATAAACATATAAGTTGGTGTTTTTTTCTTCTTCGGGAGTGTCAGGGGCGTTGCCTGTTACGTTGTTTGGGTTATTGGGCTACCTTGTTGAACGCATATCATTATATTTCTTTTTTTTTTTTTTTTTTTATATAATGAATTAGTCCAACGAACCGTTCGGTATACATAATGCGTACCGCATACCGAACCGAAAGCGTCGTACCGAACGGTTCAATACGAATACGCGTATCGTTACACCCCTAATATATATATATATATATATATATATATATATATATATATATATATATATATATATATATACACACACACACAATTGCATAAGTTTATATTGAACATTTTTTATCAAGTGTACAGCTAATAATAGTAATAATAATAATGCATTTTATTTAGTTTTAGCTACAGACACCAAACTTGGTACATAAATTGTTCTTATCAAGACGGACAACTTTCTAATTCACAGTCATAAGCTACAACCAACAGGAAGTCCGCTATTTTGATTTGAATATGGATTTTTGGGAAGATTATTTTGTGAATTAATGAATACTCCTCACAGGGGAAGTACACTATACACACCAAACTTTGTCTACATGAAGAAAAAACATTGTGGAACTTAAATTGCGAACAGATTTTTGTTAGCTTGAACTGTTTTGTCGTGGTGATTTTTTGAAATGACAGTAAAAAGGGAAACATTAATTGTCTTGTATGTTTAAATTGCAGCTTCTAAACACTTCAAAGCATTTGTTCATACAGAGATCAAATCATTCTGAGGAAATATGCATAGTTTCACGACTTTACAACACTGTATTGATAAAAGAAAATGTGAAAACTATCAGACTTCTCAACTGACATGATCTCACTCTGGCCACTCTGTCTGTGTGAGGAAAGGGAGGGGGAGAGGGAGGGGGAGTGTGAGTGTGAGGGGGTTGGTGACTGTGAATTTTTTGGTGATTGACAGTGTGTGTGGATTGTAGGGAGGGGCTGTCTGGCAGAGAGAGAGAGAGAGAGAGAGAGAGAGAGAGAGAGAGAGAGACCTAATCATCCCTTTAATAATCAGGAAAAAAAATCTGTATTTTAAATTGTTATTAGGGCTCAAGCCCGAAGGGGCGAAGAGCCCTATTGTTCCCCTAAGGATTATTCTTTTTCTTATTATTAGGGCTCAAGCCCGAAGGGGCGAAGAGCCCTATTGTTCCCCTAAGGATTATTCTTTTTCTTATTATTATTATTATTTTTTTTATTTTTTATTAAACCTTCCGGGGGTTTTTGGGGGCCTTAACATGCTCAAAAACTCTTGAAAATTGGCACACACATTGGAATCTGCGGCCATTAGGACGCCACAGAGACTGGGACCCGGGCGTGGCACAGGGGCTCTACAGCGCCCCCTGGAACACAGTCAGAAATCTTGAACCATAGCTCACACACACTTGCATATATTTATATGAAACTCAGTACACTTGTAGATCTCATTGAGCTTAACAACTTTCGCGCTCTATGTCAAAGGCTCCGCCCAACAGGAAGTCAGCTATTCATGGCTGTTTAAAAAAAGCATGCTCTGGAATTTGATATACTTGTCATAGGTTTTTTACTTGTTTGCCACCAAACTCGGTGAACATGATCTCAAGACATTGGGGATGAAAAATTGTGAGGGGATTTTTGATATCTCGAACGGTTTGCCCGTGGCGAGGCGTTGAAATTAGGGCAAAAAGTGAGAAACAGGAAATGCCTAATAACATCCACATACATTGCCTGAGTTTGATCAAACTTCATCGGTTTTTTCGATGTATGATACCGATCGTATATATGTGACTATTAAGAGTCAACGTTATAGCGCCACCAACTGGCAGCAGGAAGTGAGTCATTTTCAAAATGCTTTGAATTCAGCATCTTATTTTTACTCGATTTGTTTCAAACTTCATCAGAATAATGTCAAAACATGGCCGATGTAAATCTGTTGTGGGGATATTGATATCTTATATATTGTTGCCATGGCAACGTGTCAAACTTGAATATTCTGTTATGGTGATTTTGAGGCAGATAACAACCTCAGATTTACATGAAACTCAAAACACATATCAGTATTCTTGATAGCTAGACAATGGAAAAAGCTTTTAAAAGGGCGTGGAAGAGGCACTCTATAGCACCACCTTTTGTCAAAAGTGGGGGGGTTAGTTTTAGCTACAGACACCAAACTCGGTACAAAAATTGTTCTTATCAAGACGGACAACTTTCTAATTCACAGTCATCAGCTACGATCAACAGGAAGTCAGCTATTTTGATTTGAATGTGGATTTTTTTTTTACATTTAGCTGTGAATTAATGCATACTGCTCAGAGGAGAGTAACACTATACACACCAAACTTTGTCTACATGATGCCAAAACATTTTAAACAACTTAAATTGCCAATGGATTTTGGATAGCTTGAACGGTTTTGTCGTGGTGATTTTTTTAAATGACAGTAAAAATGGAATTATTAATTGTCCTGCATTTTTAGATTCCAAACACTTCAAAACCTTTTTTCATACAGAAAAAAAGTCATTCTGAGTAAATATGGATAGTTTCACGACTTTACAACACTGTATGGATAACAGAAAATTAAAAAACTGTCAGACATCTCATCTCACTCTGTCCCTCTGTTTGAGTATATGTGCTTCAGACTTCCATTGTCTGAGAGAAATTGCGCCCCTACAGGTTCAATTCCCGGACTTTTACTTTCACTTTTAAATCGGTTAAAAATACAAATAAATACTTAGATTTAATTCACACTGACAAGCTAAACCAACATATCTGATTATTACCGGTTCAGGACTCATGGATAAATTATTTCTGGCCAGAGATACGTGAGAAATAGGAGAGATGAATCACCGCTGTGATCACGAGCGTCTGGAGTAAAGAGCTCAGAGAAAACGAATTTATTCCTGTTTTAAAGCTTTTAAAAATAAATTATTACAGCGATATCACACAATCAACCAATTAGAACACACCAAGAGCTAAATTCAGATGTTTTTGAACTGTTTGTGTGAAAATGAAATATTTGTGGCTGCCTATATGAAATCACTGCCTCCGATCAGCGCGTACAGTGTCGAGCTCAAAACAAACGAATTTATTCTTGTTTAAGAGCTTTTTTAAATAAAATATTACCACAAATGCACACAATAAACCCATTGTAACACAACAAGAGCTAAATGCAGGTGTTTGTGACCCGTTTAAGTGTGAAAGACTATTTGAAAGCGTGACTGGCAGAATAACATATATCTCTTGAGCTGCAGGATTCTGGCTTTCGTCGTACGAACGAACACATCACGGACAAGATTATTTCAAAACACATAATAGCTTGGCGAATATAAACGAAAACAGCCACGTGAACATAAACTGTTGAGAAATAAATCTGAAGTGGATCTACTGGATTTTAATATTAAGTGACCGCATATACCAGCTGCTTCTGTCTTCAATTTTAATCTATATAAAAAATTAAATTCATTCATCTTGGCTGCTTTTTTTTAATGTGTGAACGTATTTATTTATTTATTTATTTATTTATTTATTATTTTGCTCTAACAACAATTAATCTATATTTAATTAAATCAATTACATTTTATTTTACATTTGATTTGTCCATTTCTGCATCTAAACGCCTAAAAACCTAAAACATGCTCTATTATACTATTGTTAGCAATTTCTTTATCGTCCAATTTATCTGGTGTACACTTTTATTTTCATAATAAACTTGTTTGTTAGATTATACACAGTTACAGTGGTCTATAATAAATATTAACAGGTTTTATTCAAGCTGTTTAGAATGATTGCAGTAGGCCAATTTTTTTAAATGTAAATAAAATAAAATTAAAAAAATTAAATAAATAAATAAAAAACATTGGAAAACAATAACTGTTGTACATTTTTATACATTTTGTATAATTTCATAGTTTATGCATTATAGTTATAAAAACAAATACATTTAGCCACTCACATAGAAATCTTAAAGGCCTTATCCTTTTCTGACAGTTTTAGGGATTTTTAAAAATCCTAAAAAACCTTATTTGTGCTGCAAATAATAATTTCAAACTCAAAAAGTAAATATTCAGTTCATGCTTTATAAAGCCTTGTCCCAATATTAATAGTCAGTAGTAAGCAGTTTATAAATACAGCTATAAAAAGTTTGTTCTTGGTTTATAAGCACATTTATTAAAAAGGAGAGTAAAGGGTCAGTTATCTTCCTATGAAAAATAAAAAAATAAAAATAAACAAACAACAACACAGATTGATACAGAACTCAGAAATTGTATTGTGGATTTATGATAAAATCAGCCTGTAAATGAATTCATACTCCTCCAAGAAGACACAAGTAGTTCACACCAAACTTTTTTAACATGAAGCTAATATACTGAAGATGTTAAATTGCGAATGGGTTTAGGATACCTTAAATGGTGTGGCCATAGCGATTTATTAAAGTAACAAAAAAAAAAATACAATCGTTATTTTACTATATCTTTAAAATTTTTCATTCCAACTCTTCATAATTTTTTATATACGTAGAAGTCATCATTTGAAGGAAGCACAGTAAGCTTCATAGCTTTATCATTTTCAAGAGCCAGCATAAAATTAAAACTATCATAACTTATAAATCAAGCTTGCAATTCTTACTACCAATAATGGCCACCAGATGGAGCTATAGGAATACTTTTAAATAATTATTGTAAAACAAGTATGATTTAAATCATTTATAGAAATCTTTCAAAGAAAAATAATATGTATTTTATGTATTTTACTGATAAAATGACCCTCACTTAATTAGAATAACAAGCTGAAGTATTGTGAACTGTATATTAAGAATAATTCTTTATAAGCTTTATGGACAGATACGTTTTGAGTGACTCTTGAAGGTTCAGCACCACATCCTCTTTTACCACTGTTTAAAGAATTTATCTTACAGAACAGGTGCGAATGAATTTTGGATAGCTTGAATGGTTTTGTCGTGGTGATTTTTTGAAATAACAGTAAAAAAGGAACCAGTAAATGTCTTTTATTTTTTTAAAGTGCAGCTTCTAAACACTTCAAAAAAATTTACACATAGAAGACCAGTCATTCTGAGGAAATATGCATAGTTGCATGACTATACAACATTATATGGATGATAGAAAATTAAAAAACTATCATACATCTGATGTCACTCTGTCCCTCAGTCACTGTGGTTAATGTGTGTGTGTTTGTGTGTGTGTGTGTGTGTGTTAAGTGAATTAGGTGTGAAACTATCAGGAAACATTTAGTCTCCAGCACCAACATTTTACAGAACTGCCACTTTCCTGGAGTCTCAGAATTACAATGTGTCAGGTTCTGAGAGATCTAAGATTCCCAAAAAATTATTTAATTAGAATACCATGAAGTATTGTGAAATACTATATATTAAGACTTTATATATAGGCTTAATGAACAGATTAGAGTGACTCGTGAAGGACCAGCACCACCTCCTCTTGTCCGATGGTTTGAGGAATATATCTTCCAGAATCCGGGATTAAGATTTAGGAGCTCATTTTTATTCCACCTTCTTTCCTGAAAGTCTGTCTTGCAGAATTGACTAAAAATTAATCTTCACATTAATTCCTAATTCTTTTGCAATTCTTTTGTCAGTTCTTCTTGACCTGTTTTTCTCTTCCAGCTTTCCTGGAGTATTGTATAGCACTCATAAATGATTAAATAAAAAGTAATGGTAGTTATTAAGATTGATATGGTTTGGAATTGGTAAAATGTGCTTGGAAAAAAATCACAATAAAACAATGTTTTAATGTTTAAGTTTGGAATATTAACTGACATGAATGAATGATATATAAATATAGTTCATGTTAACACAATGTTTATAAATGGAATCTTATTGTAAAGTGTTACTAAAGTTTTATATATATATATATATATATATATATATATTGTTCTGTGAATGTGATTTTAAAGTCTAGATGATTCGAATTAACCCTTTAACTGCCATATTCTTTAAAACCTCACTGCCAGAGGGATATTGTGAATGCATGTGCCCGCTGGGCACAGTTTACCTGATGCCACCGGGGTGGCGATGGCATTGGTGGCTTGAGCCCGCCATCGCTGCTTGCAGCTATATTTATTATTATTTTTTTTTATTTTTTATTAAACCTTCCGGGGGTTTTTGGGGGCCTTAACATGCTCAAAAACTCTTGAAAATTGGCACACACATTGGAATCTGCGGCCATCAGGACGCCACAGAGACTGGGACCCGGGCGTGGCACAGGGGCTCTACAGCGCCCCCTGGAACACAGTCAGAAATCTTGAACCATAGCTCACACACACTTGCATATATTTATATGAAACTCAGTACACTTGTAGATCTCATTGAGCTGAACAACTTTCGCGCTCTATGTCAAAGGCTCCGCCCAACAGGAAGTCAGCTATTCATGGCTGTTTAAAAAAAGCATGTTCTGGAATTTGATATACTTGTCATAGGTTTTTTACATGATTGCCACCAAACTCGGTGAACATGATCTCAAGACATTGGGGATGAAAAATTGCGAGGGGATTTTTTATATCTCGAACGGTTTGCCCGTGGCGAGGCGTTGAAATTAGGGCAAAAAGTGAGAAACAGGAAATGCCTAATAACATCCACATACATTGCCTGAGTTTGATCAAACTTCATCGGTTTGTTCGATGTATGATACCGATCGTATATATGTGATTATTAAGAGTCAACGTTATAGCGCCACCAACTGGCAGCAGGAAGTGAGTCATTTTCAAAATGCTTTGAATTCAGCATCTTATTTTTACTCGATTTGCTTCAAACTTCATCAGAATAATGACAAAACATGGCCGATGTAAATCTGTTGTGGGGATATTGATATCTTATATATTGTTGCCATGGCAACGTGTCAAACTTGAATATTCTGTTATGGTGATTTTGAGGCAGATAACAACCTCAGATTTACATGAAACTCAAAACACATATCAGTATTCTTGATAGCTAGACAATGGAAAAAGCTTTTAAAAGGGCGTGGAAGAGGCACTCTATAGCGCCACCTTTTGTCAAAAGTGGGGGGGTTAGTTTTAGCTACAGACACCAAACTCGGTACAAAAATTGTTCTTATCAACACGGACAACTTTCTAATTCACAGTCATCAGCTACGATCAACAGGAAGTCAGCTATTTTGATTTGAATGTGGATTTTTTTTTTACATTTAGCTGTGAATTAATGCATACTGCTCAGAGGAGAGTAACACTATACACACCAAACTTTGTCTACATGATGCCAAAACATTTTAAACAACTTAAATTGCCAATGGATTTTGGATAGCTTGAACGGTTTTGTCATGGTGATTTTTTTAAATGACAATAAAAATGGAATTATTAATTGTCCTCTATTTTTAAATTCCAAACACTTCAAAACCTTTTTTCATACAGAAAAAAAGTCATTCTGAGTAAATATGGATAGTTTCACGACTTTACAACACTGTATGGATAACAGAAAATTAAAAAACTGTCAGACATCTCATCTCACTCTGTCCCTCTGTTTGAGTATATGTGCTTCAGACTTCCATTGTCTGAGAGAAATAGCGCCCCTACAGGTGCAATTACCGGACTTTTACTTTCACTTTTAAATCGGTTAAAAATACAAATACATACTTAGATTTAATTCACACTGACAAGCTAAACCAACATATCTGATTATTACCGGTTCAGGGCTCATGGATAAATAATTTCTGGCCAGAGATACGTGAGAAATAGGAGAGATGAATCACCGCTCTGATCACGAGCGTCTGGAGTAAAGAGCTCAGAAAAAACGAATTTATTCCTGTTTTAAAGCTTTTAAAAATAAATTATTACAGCGATATCACACAATCAACCAATTAGAACACACCAAGAGCTAAATTCAGATGTTTTTGAACTGTTTGTGTGAAAATTAAATATTCGCGGCTGCCTGTCTGAAATCACCGCTCCGATCAGCGCTTACAGTGTCGAGCTCAAAACAAACGAATTTATTCTTGTTTAAGAGCTTTTTTAAATAAAATATTACCACAAATGCACACAATAAACCCATTGTAACACTGCAAGAGCTAAATGCAGGTGTTTGTGACTCGTTTAAGTGTGAAAGACTATTTGACACCGCGACTGGCAGAATAACATATCTCTCGAGCTGCAGGATTCTGCCTTTCGTCGTACGAACGAACACATAACGGACAAGATTATTTCAAAATAGCTTGGCGAATATGAACGAAAACAGCCAATTGAACATAAACTGTAGAGAAATAAATCTGAAGTGGATCTACTGGATTTGAATATTAAGTGACCGCATATACCAGCTGCTTCTGTCTTCAATTTGAATCTATAAAAAAAATGAAACTCATTCATCTTGGCTGCTTTTTTAATGTGTGTACGTATGTATTTATTATTTCGCTCTAACAAGAATTAATCTATATTTAATTAAATCAATTACATTTTATTTTACATTTTATTTGTCCATTTCTGCATCTAAACGCCTAAAAACATAAAACATGATCTATTATACTATTGTTAGCAATTTCTTTATCGTCCAATTTTTCTGGTGTACACACTTTTATTTTCATAATAAACTTGTTTGTTAGATTATACACAGTTACAGTGGTCTATAATAAATATTGACAGGTTTTATTCAAGCTGTTTAGAATGATTGCAGTAGGCTAATTTTTTTAAATGTAAATCCAAAAAAAAAAAAAAAAAAAAATTAATAAAAAACATTGGAAAACAATAACTGTTGTACTTTTTTTTTATACATTTTGTATAATTTCATAGTTTATGCATTATAGTTATAAAAACAAATAAATGTAGCCACTCACATAGAAATAGGCCTTATCCTTTTCTGACAGTTTTAGGGATTTTTAAAAATCCTAAAAAACCTTATTTGTGCTGCAAATAATAATTTCAAACTCAAAAAGTAAATAGTCAGTTCATGCTTTATAAAGCCTTGTCCCAATATTAATAGTCAGTAGTAAGCAGTTTATAAATACAGCTATAAATAGCTTGTTTTTGGTTTATAAGCACATTTGTTAAAAAGGAGAGTAAAGGGTCAGTTATCTTCCTATGAAAAATAAAAAAATAAAAATAAACAAACAACAACACTGATTGATACAGAACTCAGAAATTCTATTGTGGATTTATGATAAAATCAGCCTGTAAATGATTTCATACTCCTCCAAGAAGACACAAGTAGTTCACACCAAACTTTTTTTAACATGAAGCCAATATACTGAGATGTTAAATTGTGAATGGGTTTAGGATAGCTTAAATGGTGTGGTCATAGCGATTT
The DNA here is from genome assembly GCF_023724105.1 of Carassius gibelio. Lineage (NCBI taxonomy): Eukaryota > Metazoa > Chordata > Actinopteri > Cypriniformes > Cyprinidae > Carassius > Carassius gibelio. The sequence goes on from NC_068397.1 coordinate 31,015,493, forward strand.
ATTAAAGTAACATAAAAAAAATACAATAGTTATTTTACTATATCTTTAATTTTTTTCATTCCAAACTCTTCATATTTTTTTATATACGTAGAAGTCATCATTTGAAGGAAGCACAGTAAGTTTAATAGCTTTATCATTTTCAAGAGCCAGCATAAAATTAAAACTATCATAACTTATAAATGAAGCTTGCAATTCTTAGTACCAATAATGGCCACCAGATGGAGGTATAGGATTACTTTTAAATAATTATTGTAGAAACAAGTATGATTTAAATCATTTATAGAAATCTTTCAAAGAAAAATAATATGAATTTTATGTATTTTACTGATAAAATGACCCTCACTTAATTAGAATAACAAGCTGAAATATTGTGAACTGTATATTAAGAATAATTCTTTATAGGCTTTATGGACAGACACGTTTTGAGTGACTCTTGAAGGTTCAGCCCCACATCCTCTTTTACCACTGTTTAAAGAATTTATCTTACAGAACAGATGCAAATTAATTTTGGATAGCTTGAATGGTTTTGTCGTGGTGATTTTTTGAAATAACAGTAAAAAAGTAACCAGTAAATGTCTTTTATTTTTTTAAGTGCAGCTTCTAAACACTTCAAAAAAATGTACACATAGAAGACAAGTCATTCTGAGGAAATATGCATAGTTTCATGACTATACAACACTATATGGATGATAGAAAATTAAAAAACTATCATAGATCTGATGTCACTCTGTCCCTCTGTCACAGTGGGTAGTGTGTGTGTGTTTGTGTGTGTGTTTGTGTGTGTGTTAAGTGAATTAGGTGTGAAACTATCAGGGAGCATTTAGTCTCCAGCGCCAACATTTTACAGAACTGACACTTTCCTGGAGTCTCAGAATTACTCGGCGTCAGGTTCTGAGAGATCTAAGATTCCAAAAAATGATTTAATTAGAATACCATGAAGTATTGTGAAATACTATATATTAAGGCTTTATATATAGGCTTTATGAACTGATTAGAGTGACTCGTGAAGGACCAGCACCACCTCCTCTTGTTCGATGGTTTGAGGAATATATCTTCCAGAATCCAGGATTAAGATTTAGGAGCTCATTTTTATTCCACCTCCTTTCCTGAAAAGTCTGGCTTGCAGAATTGACTAAAAATTAATCTTTTTTCACATTAATTCCTAATTATTTTGCAATTCTTTTTGTCAGTTCTTCTTGACCTGTTTTTCTTTTCCAGCTTTCCTGGAGTATTGTATAGCACTCATAAATGATTAAATAAAAAATAATGGTAGTTATTAAGATTGATATGGTTTGGAATTGGTAAAATGTGCTTGGAAAAAAATCACAATAAAACAATGTTTTAATGTTTAAGTTTGGAATATTAACTGACATGAATGAATGCTATATAAATATTGTTCATGTTAACATAATGTTTATAAATGGAATCTTATTGTAAAGTGTTACTAAAGTTATATATATATATATATATATATATATATATATATATATATATATATATATTGTTCTGTGAATGTGATTTTAAAGTCTAGATGATTCGGATTAACCCTTTAACTGCCATATCTTTTAAAACCACACTGCCAGAGGGATATTGTGAATGCATGTGCCCGCTGGGCACAGTTTACCTGATGCCACCGGGGTGGCGATGGCATTGGTGGCTTGAGCCCGCCATCGCTGCTTGCAGCTATATTTTTTTTTTTTTTTTTTTTTCTTTATTCTTCTAATTTTTTTCCAAGGTTTCGGGGGCTTTTGGGGTCCTTAACATACTCAAAAACTCTTGAAAATTGGCACACACCTTGGAACCTGCGGCCATTAGGGCCGGGCAGAGTATGATACACGGGCGTGGCACAGGGGCTCTACAGCGCCCCCTGTAGTACTGAGGGCCATATATCATGCATACTTGCACGTATACATATGAAACTTGGTACATATATATAACTCATCAAACCAAACAACTTTCACACTGCATGTCATAAGCTCCGCCCAACAGGAAGTTGGCTATTTAGGGTTTCATGAAAAACACATGCTCTGGAATTTGATATACTCCTCTGAGGAACTCCACCCGTTCACCACAAAACTCGGTGAACACAATCTCAAGACATTGGGGATGCTAAATTGCGAAGAGATTTTTGATATCTCGAACGGTTTGCCCGTGGCGAGGCGTTGAAATTATGGCGAGAAATGAGAAACAGGAAATGTCTAATAACATTCACATACATTTCCTGAATTTGATCAAACTTAATTTGTTTGTTCGTTGTATGATACCGATCGTATATATGTGACTATTAGGAGTCAAAGTTATAGCGCCACCAACTGGCAGCAGGAAGTGAATCATTTTCAAAACGCTTTGAATTCAGCATATTATTTTTACTTGATTTGCTTCAAACTTCATCAGAATAATGACAAAACACGGCCGAAGAAAATCTGTTGTGGGGATATTGATATCTAATATAGTGTTGCCATGGCAACGTGTCAAACTTGAATGTTCTGTTCTGGTGATTTTTAGGCAGACAACAAGCTCAGATTTACATGAAACTCGAAACAGATATCAGTATTAAAGATAGCTAAACCATGGCAAAAGCTTTGAAAAGGGCGTGGAAGAGGCACTCTATAGCGCCACCTTTTGTCAAAAGTGGGGGGGTTCGTTTTAGCTACAGACACCAAACTTGGTACATAAATTGTTCTTATCAAGACGGACAACTTTCTAATTCACAGTCATAAGCTACGATCAACAGGAAGTCGGCTATTTTGATTTGAATGTGTATTTTTGAGATTTTACAGTTGTAAAATTAATGAATACTCCTCACAGGGGAAGTACACTATACACACAAAACTTTGTCTACATGAAGAAAAAACATCGAGGAACTTAAATTGCGAACAGATTTTGGTTAGCTTGAACGGTTTTGTCGTGGTGATTTTTTGAAATGACAGTAAAAAGTGAAACATTAATCGTCTTCTATTTTTAAATTGCAGCTTCCAAACCTTTAAAAAACATTTTTCATTTAGAAAACCAGTGATTCTGAGGAAATATGCATAGTTTCATGACTTTACAGCACTGTATGATTAAAAGAAAATTAAAAAACTGTCAGACATCTGATCTCACTCTGTCACTCTGTTTGAGGAATGTATGAGTGCAGACTGTGTGTGTGTGTGAGTGTGAGTGGGGGAGGGGTGTGAGCTGAGTGGCAGACAGACAGAGAGAGAGAGAGAGAGAGACTTAAACATCTCTTTAATCACCAGAAAAAAAAACTGTATTTTAAATAGTTATTTTTTTGTTGTTGTTGCTAATTGTGCTGTTATCATTACATCTTAAGAAATATCTTAGGCCTTATCCTTTTCTGACAGTTTCAGGGATTAAAAAAAATCCTAAAAAACCTTATTTGTGCTGCAAATAATAATTTCAAACTCATTTGATACTGACCTCTGTCACCCTGTGACATGACATTTATTTGAATTTACATAATCTCAAGGATGTAACAGTAAAACTGTTCAGCTCACAGATGAAGACTAAGCTTTAATGCAAGCAGAACTATTTCACAAATGCTTATAGGTTAATGAAATCATAACAAAACACTTTTAAATTATTTAAGGATTTGGTAACACTTTAAAATAATGTCTCAATTGTTAACATTAGTAAATGCATTGGTAACACTTCATAATAGCTGCAATTCTTAGCTAAGCATTAGTAAATAGTCAGTTCATGCTTTATATAGCCTTCTCCCAAAATTAATATTTTAGTAAGCATTTTATAAATACAGCTATAATTAAATTGTTCATGGTTTATATGCACATTTATTTTGAGGAGATTAAAGGCTGTAATCTCCCTAAAAAAAATGTAAAATAAAAAATAAAATAAATAAAATAAACAAACACAGAACTCATAAATATTTATTTCAAGATGCAATAAAAGAAAACTGTACACTTGAATTTATATATATATATATATATATATATATATATATATATATATATATATATATATATATACACACACACAATTGCATAAGTGTATATTTAAAAATGTTTAGCAAGTGTACAGCTAATAATAATAATAATGCATTTTATTTAGTTTTAGCTACAGACACCAAACTCGGTACTTAAATTGTTCTTATCAAGACGGACAACTTTCTAATTCACAGTCATAAGCTACGATCAACAGGAAGTCAGCTATTTTGATTTGAATGTGTATTTTTGAGATTTTACAGTTGTGAATTAATGCATACTCCTCACATGGGAAGTACACTATACACACCAAACTTTGACTACATGAAGAAACAACATCGAGGAACTTAAATTGCGAACGGATTTTGGTTAGCTTGAATGGTTTTGACGTGGTGATTTTTTGAAATGACAGTAAGAAGGGAAACATTAATTGTATTGTATGTCTAAATTGCAGCTTCCAAACACTTCAAGGCATGTTTTCAGAGATCAAATCATTATGAGGAAATATGCATAGTTTCATGACTTTACAACACTGTATGGATAAAAGAAAAGAAAAAACTGTCAGACTTCTCAACTGACATGATCTCACTCTGGCCACTCCGTCTGTGTGAGGAAAGGGAGGGGGAGAGGGAGGGAGAGTGTGAGTGTGAGGGGGTTGGTGACTGTGAATCTTTGGTGACTGACAGTGTGTGTGGATTGTAGGGAGGGGCTGTCTGGCAGAGAGAGAGAGAGAGAGAGAGAGAGAGAGAGAGACCTAATCATTCCTTTAATAATCAGGAAAAAAAATCTATATTTTAAATTGTTATTGTTTTTGTTGTTGCTAATGGTGGTGTTTTTTTCCTTTCATTACAGGTTAAGAAATCTCTTAGGCCTTATCCTTTTCTGACAGTTTTAGGGATTTAAAAACATCCTAAGAATCCTTATTTGTGCTGCAAATAATAATTTCAAACTCATTTGATACTGACCTATGACAACCTGTGACGTGACATGACATTTATTAATCTCATGGATGTAACAGTAAAACTCTTCAACTGACAGATTAAGCTGCAATGCAAGCAAAACTATTTCACAAATGCTTATAGGTCATTAAAATCATTACAAAACACTAATAAATTATTAAAGGGTTTGGTAACACTGTATAATAATGTCTAATTTGTTAACATTAGTAAATGCATTGGTAACACTTTATAATAACTGCACTCATTAGCTAAGCATTAGTAAATAGTTCATGATTATAAAGCCTTTTCCCTTAATAATAGTCATTATTAAGCAGGAATACATCTCTAATTACATTGTTCTTGGTTTAAAAGCACATATATTACAAAGGAGATTAAAGTTTCAGTTGTCTTATAAAATAAATCAATAAACACAACCCAGTTTGATTCAGAATTCAGAAATATTTATTTCAAGATGCAATAAAAGGAAACTGTACACTTGAAAAGGTTTTGAGCGATTCTTGAAGGACTAGCATCACCTTCACTTGTACGATGGTTTGAGGAATATATCTTCCAGATAGTACCGCCGCTCCCTATATGCAGAGTATGCAGTCTTCGTAGAGCACCAACTCCCAGAGGGGGCACCAGTTGCTCAAAAAAAAACAAAACAAATATGCGCCATTCTCCCATCCGCGTTCGCGACCACTCAATAGCATTTGAGAAGAAAGACTTGTAGTCACAAAACAATTGTAATGTGTTCATATAGGTGTCAGCTACAATGCACACCTTATACATTTTTTATACATTTTAAAATAAAGTGTTACTAAAGTTATATATATTGTTCTGTGTATGTGATTTCAAAGTCTAGATTGGTCGGATTAACCCTTTAACTGCCACATCCCTTAAAACTTGATTGTCAGAGGGTTACTGTAAATGCTTATGCCCGCTGGGCACAGTTTTCCCGATGCCACCAGGGTGGCGTTGCACTGATGGCTTGAGCCCGACATCGCTGCTTGCAGCTATATTTATTATTATTATTATTATTCTTCCGCCCTAGAACTGAACGTGCAGCCCAAACCGTAAGGCCTAGAGAGCTGAAATTTGGACAGATCGTAGAGCTCATTTTGGGGAGAACTTATCAAAGTCTCAGCCCAATCGGCCAAACGGGGGCGCTACAGCGCAAAAAACAAAAATTTTGGACATTTTTGGCCGTGAATCGTAAACCGTTAGCCATAAACTCAAAAACATGGCATCGTAGCAATCCTTGGGTTAGCCCGAACAAAAGTGCACGGCGCCTTTTTGGGGTCTGCGACGCACCGTTTTCTCGCAAAATCGAGCTATATCCGAAACCTACTTTTGCGAACTAGTCCTAGGATTTTCAACCAATCAGAACCAAACCACTTCAGAAATATTCCCTGGACACTCAATATCAATAATTATCAAAAAAAAGTTGAAATTTCAATTCTTACGCGAAACAGTACGCCAAAAAGTGTCTATAGTAACGTTGGCCAAATGCTATTTTAACTATAACTCTTGAACGGAATGAGATAACTTCACCAAACTTGGTACACATATGTATGAGCTCAATTTTGGGTCAAATAAAAAAAATTGCGCATCTCTGCCACTTGGGGGCGCAATAAGATAGAAAAAACACATAAATGGCTATAACTAGGCAACCGTTGGCTCGATCGACTTGAAAATTGGTATGCAGTGTCTTGGTCTGATGGGGCACAAGTACCTATGAGGACATTTGCATATCTCAAAAAAACATGGCCGCCATTGGCCAAACAATTTTAAGCACCTATTTGAAAGGGTTAACGGATGTTGATCGGAACGAAACTCGCTGGGTACGTTCGACTCATGAACCTTAAGGTCTGTAAGAATTTTGAAAGAAATCGGCCACTAGTTGGCGCTAACGAGTTTTATGGCTCTGTAATCATGTGGTGTTTTACCTATCAACACAATATGCATATCATTTGATAGATCTCCTCATAATGCACAACTTTGCCTCAAGAACCATTGCTGTCAATCAAATCGTTCAATTGTTATTCACAAATTTGTTAAAAACCTACTTTTGCGAACTAGTCCTAGGTTTTTTGTCCGATCGGAACCAAACCACTGCAGTAATATTCTGTGGACTCTCTAGATCAATAATTATTAAAAAAATGTTCAATTTTGTCCTTTGGTTAGCTGTTAAGGGATAATTTAGAAAAAGGGGTGTGGCCAAACATACTCCAAAGCCTATAAAACCTAAACGAAAACTCAAAACTTTATGAAACTCGGTGAGAACATGTAACAGGTGACTCTTAACAAGCATGCAAAGTTTCATGGAGATCGAAGCATAGGTGGCGCTAAAACAGTACAACAGGTCTCAAAACACAATATTTAGATGGTAAATGGCCTCAAATTGTTTGAAAATGATCATATATTCACTCAAAAACACTAGATATTCATATCATATGATAGATCTCCTCATTCTGAACAACTTTGCCTTTGGGACCAATGTTGTCAATAAAGCTGTTAATTAAATATTCAAGATTATTTTAAAAAGTTACTTTGGCATACTAGTGAAAGGGTTTAAGATGAAAATCAATAAAACCACTGAAGTACAATTCTCTAGACTCTGAAGGTCAATAATTATCAAAAACATGTTGAACAATTGCATTTAGACAACTATAAACCAGTAATTTTATAATATGTTATTTGCATAGTGTACACAAAGGCCTATTAATACAAACAGAAAGCCCACAAATTATCAAAACTGTGTAAAATAACGCATGATTTCATTCTAAACAAGCATGCAAAATTTAAGAGAGATTGGGCAAAAAAAAAAATAACAACACTATAACATTTATGTTTAAAACACAGTGTTGTTTGAGTAAATGCAATTTATAACCACTAGATGGCAGCGGAAGAACACTAATGGGCTCATTCAGTAAAGTTGAACAGTACTGTTGAAAGGATTCATGAATTCATGCCAACACATTAAAAAATGAACTTTTATAACATTTTAAATCTCTTTGAGTCAATGTTTTCCATTTTGTTCATACAGATGTATCAGTTTTTACAATTTTGCCACATTATGATTACAGTTTAACCTGAAAATGACATCTAAACTCTAAAAAAGAGAAGACTTGCAATAAGTTTATTGTCACCTATCACTTATGTCAAATACCTATATCTGCAACAAAATGTGTGTCCATGTATATGTGTGTCTTTGTGTGTGTGTTTGTGTGTGCATATGCTTATAGAGTATACATATATTAGTCTAATCATTTGCTGTCAGTGTGTGTGTCTGTCTGTTAGCCTGTTCTCCATTTTGGATGTGTTTAAATGTCATCCATGCATCCAGGTTGGCTCTGACCACCTCAGAGGCCTTAATGTGCTTGAACCCCGGTAAAATGCTGCTTGCAGCTTTAATTATTATTATTATTAGGGGTTCAAGCACGCAGTGCTGAAACCCTATTGTTTTTGTTAAGATTTTTAGGGGTTCAAGCACGCAGTGCTGAAACCCTATTGTATCTGTTAGGATTTTTATTATTATTATTATTATTATTCTCCACTCAAACTGATCGTGCAGCCCAAACCGTAAGGCCTAGAGAGCTGAAACTTGGTCAGATGGTAGAAGTCCGGCCTTCTTGTCAGATCCAAAGGCTCGCCCCAATCGGCCTAAAGGGGGCGCTACAGTGATCAAAAATGCGTTAGTGCTAATAACTCCTAAACCGCTTATCATAGAGCCAAAAATTTTACATTTCCGGAATCCGTGGGTCATGCGAAATTAAAAACGGTCACTCTGATTTTGGGTCTAGGAGGCCTCGTTTTTTCGCAAATTTGACGTATGTCCAAAACCTACTTTTGCGAACTAGTCCTAGGTTTTTCGCCCAATCTGAACCAAACCACTGCAGAAATGTTCTCTGGCCAGGGAATATCAATAATTATCAAAAAAAAGTTGAAATTTCTACTCGCTGTCGTAATGGGATGCCAAAACGTTCGAAAGTCGAGGAGCAATTTTACGCAACAGGCTATAACTCGTGAAAGAAATAAGATATCTTAACCAAACTTGCTACACATTTGTAAGACCTAAAACTTTGGTCAAATAAAAAAAATTGCACACCTCTGCCACTTGGGGGCGCTATAAAGAGAAAAAACACATAAATGGCTATAACTAGGCTACCGTTGGCTCGATCGACCTAAAAATTGGTATGCAGTGTCTTTGTCTGAAGGGGCACAAGTACCTATGAGGACATTTGCATATCTCAAAAAACATGGCCGCCATTGGCCAAACAATTTTAAGCACCTATTTGAAAGGGTTAACGGATGTTGATCGGAACGAAACTCGCTGGGTGCGTTCGACTCATGAACTTTAAGGTCTGTAAGAATTTTGAAAGAAATCGGCCACTAGTTGGCGCTAACGAGTTTATTGGCTCTGTAATCACGTGGTGTTTCACTTATCAACACAATATGCATATCATTTGATAGATCTCCTCATTATGCACAACTTTGCCTCAAGAACCATTGCTGTCAATCAAATCGTTCAAATGTTATTCACAAATATGTTAAAAACCTACTTTTACGAACTAGTCCTAGGTTTTTTGTCTGATCGGAACCAAACCACTGCAGTAATATTCTGTGGACTCTCTAGATCAATAATTATCAAAAAAATGTTGAATTTTGTCCTTTGGTTAGCTGTAAAGGGGTAATTTATTAAAAGGGGTGTGGCCAAACATACCCCAAAGCCTATAAAACCTAAACGAAAACTCAAAACTTTATGAAACTTCGTGGAATCATGTATCAGGTGACTCTTAACAAGCATGCAAAGTTTCATGGAGATCGGATCATAGGTGGCGCTATAACAGTTGAAAAAGCCTCAAAAACACACATTTTCAATAGAAAATGATCACAATTTGTAGGACATGTTCATACATTCACACAAACACTAGATCTTCATATCATATGATAGATATCCTCTTTGTGAACAACTTTGCCTCAAGGAGCGAAGATGTCAATCAAATCGTTCATTTGTTATTCACAAATATGTTAAAAACTTACTTTTGCGAACTAGTCCCAGATTTTTTACCCGATCGAAACCAAACCACTGCAGTAATTTTCTCTGGACTCTCTAGATCAATAATTATCAAAAAAATGTTGAATTTTGTCCTTTGGTTAGCTTTAACTGGCTAAATTAGAAAAGGGGCGTGACCAAAATACCCAAAAGCATATAAAACCTAAACGAAAACTCAAAACTTTATGAAACTTGGTGAAAACATGTAACAGGTGACTCTTAACAAGCATGCAAATTTTCATGGAGATCGGACCACAGGTGGCGCTATGAGAGTAGAAAAGGTCTCAAAACATAAGATTGATATGGTAAATGGCCTCAAATTGTCTGAAAATGCTCATATATTCACATAAAAACTAGATCTTCATATCATATGATAGATCTCCTCATTCTGAACAACTTTTGGGACCAATGTTGTCAATAAAGCTGTTAATTAAATATTGAAGATTATTTAAAAAAGTTACTTTGGCAAAGTAGTCCAAGGCTTTAAGCTGAAAATCAATAAAACCACTGAAGTACAATTCTCTAGACTCTGAAGGTCAATAATAATCAAAAACATGTTGAAAAATTGCATTTGGACAACTATAAACCAGTGATTGTATAATATGTTCTTTTCACAGTGTACACAAAGGCCTATTTATACAAAAAGAAAGCCCACAAACTATCAAAACTGTGTAAAATAAAGCCTAATTTCATTCTAAACAAGCATTCAAAATTTAAGAGAGATTGGGCAAAAAACTTTACACTATAACAGTTATGTTTAAAAACAGTGTTGTTTGAGTAAATGCAACCACTAGATGGCAGCGGAAGACCACTAATGGGCTCATTTAGCAAATTGAAACAGTACTTTTGAGAAGATTTATGAATTCATGCCTAAACAATAAAAAAAAAAACACTGTTACAACATTTTAAATCTCACTGAGTTAAAGTTTTCCATTTTGTTCATACAGACTTACCAGTTTTTAAAATTTTGCCACATTATGATTACAGTGAAACCTGAAAATGACATCCAAACTCTTAAAACTAGTTTAATCATTTAATTTCAGTGCGTGTGTCTGTCTGTCAGCCTATTCTCCGTTTTGGATGTGTTTAACTGTCATCCGTACATCCAGGTTGGCTCAGACCACCTCAGAGGCCTTAATGTGCTTGAACCCCGTAAATGCTGCTTGCAGCTTTAATTATTATTATTATTATTATTATTCTCCACTCAAACTGATCGTGCAGCCTAAACCGTAAGGGCTAGAAAGCTGAAATTTGGTCAGATTGTAGTAGTCCGGCCTTCTTGTCAGATACCGAGTCTCGACCCAATCGGCCTAACGGGGGCGCTACAGCGCAAAAAACTAAAATTTTGGACAGTTTTGGCCGTAAATCGTATACCGTTAGCCGTAGACTCAAAAACATGGCATTGTTGCAATCCTTGGGTTAGCCCGAACAAAAGTGCACGACGCCTTTTTGGGGTCTACGACGCACCGTTTTCTCGCAAAATCGAGCTATATCCGAAACCTACTTTTGCGAACTAGTCCTAGGATTTTCAACCAATCAGAACCAAACCACTTCATAAATATTCCCTGGACACTCAATATCAATAATTATCAAAAAAAAGTTGAAATTTCAATTCTTACGCGAAACAGTACGCCAAAAAGCGTCTATGCTAACGTTAGCCAAATGCTATTTTGACTATAACTCTTGAACGAAATGAGATATCTTCACCAAACTCGGTACACATATGTATGAGCTCAATCTTTGGTCAAATCAAAAAATTTGCGCATCTCTGCCACTTGGGGGCGCTTTAAGATAGAAAAAACACATAAATGGCTATAACTAAACAACCGTTGGCTCGATCGACTTGAAAATTGGTATGCAGTGTCTTGGTCTGAAGGGGCACAAGTACCTATGAGGACATTTGCATATCTCAAAAAACATGGCCGCCATTGGCCAAACAATTTTAAGCACCTATTTGAAAGGGTTAACAGATGTTGATCGGAACGAAACTCGCTGGGTACGTTCGACTCATGAACCTTAAGGTCTGTAAGAATTTTGAAAGAAATCGGCCACTAGTTGGCGCTAACGAGTTTTATGGCTCTGTAATCACGTGGTGTTTCACATATCAACACAATATGCATATCATTTGATAGATCTCCTCATAATGCACAACTTTGCCTCAAGAACCATTGCTGTCAATCAAATCGTTCAATTGTTATTCACAAATATGTTAAAAACCTACTTTTGCGAACTAGTCCTAGGTTTTTTGTCCGATCGGAACCAAACCACTGCAGTAATATTCTGTGGACTCTGTAGATCAATAATTATTAAAAAAATGTTGAATTTTGTCCTTTGGTTAGCTGTAAAGCGGTAATATAGAAAAAGGGGTGTGGCCAAACATACCCCAAAGCCTATAAAACCTAAACGAAAACTCAAAACTTTATGAAACTCAGTGAAATCATGTAACAGGTTACTCTTAACAAGCATGCAAAGTTTCATGGAGATCAGACCATAGGTGGCGCTATAACAGTAGAAAAGGTCTCAAAACACAAGATTTCTATGGTAAATGGCCTCAAATTGTTTGAAAATGCTCATATATTCACTCAAAAACACCAAATCTTCATATCATATGATATATCTCCTCATTCTTAACAACTTTGCCTCTGGGACCAATGTTGTCAATAAAGCTGTTAATTAAATATTCAAGATTATTTAAAAAAGTTACTTTGGCATACTTGTGATACGGTTTAAGATGAAAATCAATAAAACCACTGAAGTACAATTCTCTAGACTCTGAAGGTCAATAATTATCAAAAACATGTTGAACAATTGCATTTGGGCAACTATAAACCAGTCATTTTATAATATGTTCTTTTCATAGTGCACACAAAGGCCTATTAATACAATCAGAAAGCCCACAAATTATCAAAACTGTGTAAAATAATGCATAATTTCATTCTAAACAAGCATGCAAAATTTAAGAGAGATTGGGCAAAAAAAAAAAAAAAAAACACTATAACAGTTATGTTTAAAAACAGTGTTGTTGGAGTAAATGCAATTTATAACCACTAGATGGCAGCGGAAGACCACTAATGAGCTCATTCAGTAAAGTTGAACAGTACTGTTGAAAGGATTCATGAATTCATGCCAAAACATTAAAAAATGAACTGTTATAACATTTTAAATCTCATTGAGTCAATGTTTTCCATTTTGTTCATACAGATATATCAGTTTTTAAAATTTTGCCACATTATGATTACAGTTTAACCTGAAAATGACATCTAAACTCTTAAAAAGAAAAGACTTGCAATAAGTTTATTATCACCTATCACTTATTTCAAATACCTATATCTGCAACAAAATGTTTGTGCATGTATATGTGTGTCTTTGTTTGTGTGTGTGTGTGTGTGTGTGTGAGCATATGCTTATAGAGTATACATATATTAGTCTAATCATTTACTTTCAGTGTGTGTGTCTGTCTGTTAGCCTGTTCTCCATTTTGGATGTGTTTAACTGTCATCCATGCATCCAGGTTGGCTCAGACCACCTCAGAGGCCTTAATGTGCTTGAACCCCGGTAAATGCTGCTTGCAGCTTTAATTATTATTATTCTTCTGCCCTAGAACTGAACGTGCAGCCCAAACCGTAAGGCGTAGAGAGCTGAAATTTGGACAGATCGTAGAGCTCAATTTGGGGAGAACTTATCAAAGTCTCAGCCCAATCGGCCTAACGGGGGCGCTACAGCGCAAAAAACAAAAATTTTGGACATTTTTGGCCGTAAATCGTATACCGTTAGCCGTAGACTCAAAAACATGGCATTGTTGCAATCCTTGGGTTAGCCCGAACAAAAGTGCACGTCGCCTTTTTGGGGTCTACGACGCACCGTTTTCTCGCAAAATCGAGCTATATCCGAAACCTACTTTTGCGAACTAGTCCTAGGATTTTCAACCAATCAGAACCAAACCACTTCATAAATATTCCCTGGACACTCAATATCAATAATTATTAAAAAAAAGTTGAAATTTCAATTCTTACGCGAAACAGTACGCCAAAAAGCGTCTATGCTAACGTTAGCCAAATACTATTTTGACTATAACTCTTGAACGGAATGAGATATCTTCACCAAACTCGGTACACATATGTATGAGCTCAATCTTTGGTCAAATCAAAAAAATTGCGCATCTCTGCCACTTGGGGGCGCTATAAGATAGAAAAACACATAAATTACTATAACTAGGCAACCGTTGGCTCGATCAACTTGAAAATCGGTATGCAGTGTCTTGGTCTGAAGGGGCACAAGTACTTATGAGGACATTTGCATATCTCAAAAAACATGGCCGTCATTGGCCAAACAAATTTAAGCACCTATTTGAAAGGGTTAACGGATGTTGATCGGAACGAAACTCGCTGGGTACGTTCGACTCATGAACCTTAAGGTCTGTAAGAATTTTGAAAGAAATCGGCCACTAGTTGGCGCTAACGAGTTTTATGGCTCTGTAATCACGTGGTGTTTCACATATCAACACAATATGCATATCATTTGATAGATCTCCTCGTAATGCACAACTTTGCCTCAAGAACCATCGCTGTCAATCAAATCGTTCAATTGTTATTCACAAATATGTTAAAAACCTACTTTTGCGAACTAGTCCTAGGTTTTTTGCCCGATCGGAACCAAACCACTGCAGTAATATTCTGTGGACTCTCTAGATCAATAATTATTAAAAAAATGTTGAATTTTGTCCTTTGGTTTGCTGTAACCGGGTAATTTAGAAAAAGGGGTGTGGCCAAACATACCCCAAAGCCTATAAAACCTAAAGGAAAACTCAAAACTGTATGAAACTCAGTGAAATCATGTATCAGGTGACTCTTAACAAGCATGCAAAGTTTCATGGAGATCAGACCATAGGTGGCGCTATAACAGTAGAAAAGGTCTCAAAACACAAGATTTATATGGTAAATGGCCCCAAATTGTTTGAAAATGCTCATATATTCACTCAAAAACACTAAATCTTCATATCATATGATAGATCTCCTCATTCTGAACAACTTTGCCTCTGGGACCAATGTTGTCAATAAAGCTGTTAATTAAATATTCAAGATTATTTTAAAAAGTTACTTTGGCATACTTGTGATACGGTTTAAGATGAAAATCAATAAAACCACTGAAGTACAATTCTGTAGACTCTGAAGGTCAATAATTATCAAAAACATGTTGAACAATTGCATTTGGACAACTATAAACCAGTAATTTTATAATATGTTCTTTTCATAGTGTACACAAAGGCCTATTAATACAAACAGAAAGCCCACACATTATCAAAACTGTGTAAAACAATGCATAATTTCATTCTAAACAAGCATGCAAAATTTAAGAGAGATTGGGCAAAAAAAAAAAAAAAAAAAAAACTCTATAACAGTTATGTTTAAAAACAGTGTTGCTTGAGTAAATGCAATTTATAACCTCTAGATGGCAGTGGAAGACCACTAATGGGCTCATTCAGTTAAGTTGAACAGTACTGTTGAAAGGATTCATGAATTCATCCCAAAACATTAAACATGTAACTGTTATAACATTTTAAATCTCATTGAGTCAATGTTTTCCATTTTGTTCTTACAGATATATCAGTTTTTACTATTTTGCCACATTGTGATTACAGTTTAACCTGAAAATGACATCTAAACTCTTAAAAAGAGAAGACTTGCAATAAGTTTATTTTCACCTATCACTTATTTCAAATACCTATATCTGCAACAAAATGTTTGTGCATGTATATGTGTGTCTTTCTGTGTGTGTGTGTGTGCATATGCTTATAGAGTATACATATATTAGTCTAATCATTTACTTTCAGTGTGTGTGTCTGTCTGTTAGCCTGTTCTCCATTTTGGATGTGTTTAAATGTCATCCATGCATCCAGGTTGGCTCAGACCACCTCAGAGGCCTTAATGTGCTTGAACCCCGGTAAATGCTGCTTGCAGCTTTAATTATTATTATTATTATTATTCTTCTGCCCTAGAACTGAACGTGCAGCCCAAACCGTAAGGCGTAGAGAGCTGAAATTTGGACAGATCGTAGAGCTCAATTTGGGGAGAACTTATCAAAGTCTAAGCCCAATCGGCCTAACGGGGGCGCTACAGCGCAAAAAACAAAAATTTTGGACATTTTTGGCCGTAAATCGTATACCGTTAGCCGTAGACTCAAAAACATGGCATTGTTGCAATCCTTGGGTTAGCCCGAACAAAAGTGCACGGCGCCTTTTTGGGGTCTACGACGCACCGTTTTCTCGCAAAATCGAGCTATATCCGAAACCTACTTTTGCGAACTAGTCCTAGGATTTTCAACCAATCAGAACCAAACCACTTCATAAATATTCCCTGGACACTCAATATCAATAATTATTAAAAAAAGTTGAAATTTCAATTCTTACGCGAAACAGTACGCCAAAAAGCGTCTATGCTAACGTTAGCCAAATGCTATTTTGACTATAACTCTTGAACGGAATGAGATATCTTCACCAAACTCGGTACACATATGTATGAGCTCAATCTTTGGTCAAATCAAAAAAATTGCGCATCTCTGCCACTTGGGGGCACTATAAGATAGAAAAAACACATAAATTGCTATAACTAGGCAACCGTTGGCTCGATCGACTTGAAAATCGGTATGCAGTGTCTTGGTCTGAAGGGGCACAAGTACCTATGAGGACATTTGCATATCTCAAAAAACATGGCCGCCATTGGCCAAACAAATTTAAGCACCTATTTGAAAGGGTTAACGGATGTTGATCGGAACGAAACTCGCTGGGTACGTTCGACTCATGAACCTTAAGGTCTGTAAGAATTTTGAAAGGAATCGGCCACTAGTTGGCGCTAACGAGTTTTATGGCTCTGTAATCACGTGTTGTTTCACATATCAACACAATATGCATATCATTTGATAGATCTCCTCATAATGCACAACTTTGCCTCAAGAACTATTGCTGTCAATCAAATCGTTCAATTGTTATTCACAAATATGTTAAAAACCTACTTTTGCGAACTAGTCCTAGGTTTTTTGTCCGATCGGAACCAAACCACTGCAGTAATATTCTGTGGACTCTCTAGATCAATAATTATTAAAAAAAATGTTGAATTTTGTCCTTTGGTTAGCTGTAAAGGGATAATTTAGAAAAAGGGGTGTGGCCAAACATACCCCAAAGCCTATAAAACCTAAACGAAAACTCAAAACTTTATGAACCTTTGTAAAATCATGTAACAGATGACTCTTAACAAGCATGCAAAGTTTCATGGAGATCAGACCATAGGTGGCGCTATAACAGTACAACAGGTCTCAAAACACAAGATTTATATGGTAAATGGCCTCAAATTGTTTGAAAATGTTCATATATTCACTCAAAAACACAAAATCTTCATATCATATGATAGATCTCCTCATTCTGAACAACTTTGCCTCTGGGACCAATGTTGTCAATAAAGCTGTTAATTAAATATTCAAGATTATTTTAAAAAGTTACTTTGGTAAACTAGTGATTGGGTATAAGCTGAAAATAAATAAAACCACTGAAGTACAATTCTCTAGACTCTGAAGGTCAATAATTATCAAAAACATGTTGAACAATTGCATTTGGACAACTATAAACCAGTAATTTTATAATATGTTCTTTTCATAGTGTACACAAAGGCCTATTAATACAAACAGAAAGCCCACACATTATCAAAACTGTGTAAAACAATGCATAATTTCATTCTAAACAAGCATGCAAAATTTAAGAGAGATTGGGCAAAAAAAAAAAGAACACAATAACAGTTATATTTAAAAACACAGTGTTGCTTGAGTAAATGCAATTTATAACCACTAGATGGCAGCGGAAGACCACTAATGGGCTCATTCAGCTCAGTTGAACAGCACTGTTTTCATGAATTCTTGCCAAAATATTATTAAATTAACTGTTATAACATTTTAAATCTTACTGAATCAATGTTTTCCATTTTGTTCATACAGATGTATCCGTTTTTACAATTTTGCCACATTATGATTACAGTTTAACCTGAAAATGACATCTAAACTCTAAAAAAGAGAAGACTTGCAATAAGTTTATTGTCACCTATCACTTATGTCAAATACCTATATCTGCAACAAAATGTGTGTGCATGTAAATGTGTGTCTTTGTCTTTGTGTGTCTTTGTGTGTGTGTGTGTGTGTGTGTGTGTGTGTGTGTGTGTGTGTGCATATGCTTATAGAGTACACATATATTAGCCTAATCATTTGCTGTCAGTGTGTGTGTCTGTCTGTTAGCCTGTTCTCCATTTTGGATGTGTTTAACTGTCATCCATGCATCCAGGTTGGCTCAGACCACCTCAGAGGCCTTAATGTGCTTGAACCCCGGTAAATGCTGCTTGCAGCTTTAATTAGGGGTTCAAGCACGCAGTGCTGAAACCCTATTGTAATTGTTAGGATTTTTAGGGGTTCAAGCACGCAGTGCTGAAACCCTATTGTAATTGTTAGGATTTTTATTAGGGGTTCAAGCACGCAGTGCTGAAACCCTATTGTATCTGTTAGGATTTTTATTATTATTATTATTATTATTCTCCACTCAAACTGATCGTGCAGCCCAAACCGTAAGGCCTAGAGAGCTGAAACTTGGTCAGATGGTAGAAGTCCGGCCTTCTTGTCAGATCCAAAGGCTCGCCCCAATCGGCCTAAAGGGGGCGCTACAGTGATCAAAAATGCGTTAGTGCTAATAACTCCTAAACCGCTTATCATAGAGCCAAAAATTTAACATTTCCGGAATCCGTGGGTCATGCGAAATTAAAAACGGTCACTCTGATTTTGGGTCTAGGAGGCCTCGTTTTTTCGCAAATTTGACGTATGTCCAAAACCTACTTTTGCGAACTAGTCCTAGGTTTTTCGCCCAATCTGAACCAAACCACTGCAGAAATGTTCTCTGGCCAGGGAATATCAATAATTATCAAAAAAAAGTTGAAATTTCGACTCGCTGTCGTAATGGGATGCCAAAACGTTCAAAAGTCGAGGAGCAATTTTACGCAACAGGCTATAACTCGTGAAAGAAATAAGATATCTTAACCAAACTTGCTACACATTTGTAAGACCTAAAACTTTGGTCAAATAAAAAAAATTGCACACCTCTGCCACTTGGGGGCGCTATAAAAAGAAAAAACACAAAAATGGCTATAACTAGGCTACCGTTGGCTCGATCGACCTAAAAATTGGTATGCAGTGTCTTTGTCTGAAGGGGCACAAGTACCTATGAGGACATTTGCATATCTCAAAAAACATGGCCGCCATTGGCCAAACAATTTTAAGCACCTATTTGAAAGGGTTAACGGATGTTGATCGGAACGAAACTCGCTGGGTGCGTTCGACTCATGAACCTTAAGGTCTGTAAGAATTTTGAAAGAAATCGGCCACTAGTTGGCGCTAACGAGTTTATTGGCTCTGTAATCACGTGGTGTTTCACTTATCAACACAATATGCATATCATTTGATAGATCTCCTCATAATGCACAACTTTGCCTCAAGAACCATTGCTGTCAATCAAATCGTTCAAATGTTATTCACAAATATGTTAAAAACCTACTTTTATGAACTAGTCCTAGGTTTTTTGTCCGATCGGAACCAAACTACTGCAGTAATATTCTATGGACTCTCTAGATCAATAATTATCAAAAAAATGTTGAATTTTGTTCTTTGGTTAGCTGTAAAGGGGTAATTTAGTAAAAGGGGTGTGGCCAAACATACCCCAAAGCCTATAAAACCTAAACGAAAACTCAAAACTTTATGAAACTTCGTGAAATCATGTAACAGGTGACTCTTAACAAGCATGCAAAGTTTCATGGGGATCGGATCATAGGTGGCGCTATAACAGTTGAAAAAGCCTCAAAAACACACATTTTCAATAGAAAATGATCTCAATTTGTAGGACATGTTCATACATTCACACAAACACTAGATCTTCATATCATATGATAGATCTCCTCTTTGTGAACAACTTTGCCTCAAGGAGCGAAGATGTCAATCAAGTCGTTCAATTGTTATTCACAAATATGTTAAAAACCTACTTTTGCGAACTAGTCCCAGATTTTTTACCCGATCGAAACCAAACCACTGCAGTAATTTTCTCTGGACTCTCTAGATCAATAATTATCAAAAAAATGTTGAATTTTGTCCTTTGGTTAGCTTTAACTGGCTAAATTAGAAAAGGGGCGTGACCAAAATACCCAAAAGCATATAAAACCTAAACGAAAACTCAAAACTTTATGAAACTTGGTGAAAACATGTAACAGGTGACTCTTAACAAGCATGCACATTTTCATGGAGATCGGACCACAGGTGGCGCTATGACAGTAGAAAAGGTCTCAAAACATAAGATTGATATGGTAAATGGCCTCAAATTGTCTGAAAATGCTCATATATTCACATAAACACTAGATCTTCATATCATATGATACATCTCCTCATTCTGAACAACTTTTGGGACCAATGTTGTCAATAAAGCTGTTAATTAAATATTAAAGATTATTTAAAAAAGTTACTTTGGCAAAGTAGTCCAAGGCTTTAAGCTGAAAATCAATAAAACCACTGAAGTACAATTCTCTAGACTCTGAAGGTCAATAATAATCAAAAACATGTTGAAAAATTGCATTTGGACAACTATAAACCAGTGATTGTATAATATGTTCTTTTCACAGTGTACACAAAGGCCTATTTATACAAACAGAAAGCCCACAAACTATCTAAACTGTGTAAAATAAAGCCTAATTTCATTCTAAACAAGCATGCAAAATTTAAGAGAGATTGGGCAAAAAACATTACACTATAACAGTTATGTTTAAAAACAGTGTTGTTTGAGTAATTGCAACCACTAGATGGCAGCGGAAGACCACTAATGGGCTCATTCAGCAAATTGAAACAGTACTTTTGAGAAGATTTATGAATTCATGCCTAAACAATAAATAAAAAAAACACTGTTACAACATTTTAAATCTCACTGAGTTAAAGTTTTCCATTTTGTTCATACAGACTTATCAGTTTTTAAAATTTTGCCACATTATGATTACAGTGAAACCTGAAAATGACATCCAAACTCTTAAAAACTAGTTTAATCATTTAATTTCAGTGCGTGTGTCTGTCTGTCAGCCTATTCTCCGTTTTGGATGTGCTTAACTGTCATCCAAACATCCAGGTGGGCTCAGACCACCTCAGAGGCCTTAATGTGCTTGAACCCCGTAAATGCTGCTTGCAGCTTTAATTATTATTATTATTATTATTATTATTATTATTATTCTTCCCTAAAACTGATCGTGCAGCCCAAACCGTAAGGGCTAGAGAGCTGAAACTTGGCCAGATTGTAGTAGTCTGGCTCGCTACTCAGGCGCAAAGACCCGGCCCAATCGGCCTAACGGGGGCGCTACAGCACAAAAAACAAAATTTTCAGACATTTTTGGCCATAGCTCCTAAACCACTTGACGTAGACTCAAAAACTTTATATATTTTGCATCCTTGGGTTAGTAGGAACAAAATTGCTCTGCGCCTTTTTTCACTCTACGACGCACCGTTTTCCCGTAAAATCGACCTATAGCCAAAACCTACTTTTGCAAACTAGTCCTAGGTTTTTCAGCCAATCGTAACAAAACCAGTGCAGAAATGTTCTATGGACAGTCATTATCA